>NC_085879.1:49948380-49958380 GCF_034702125.1 Engraulis encrasicolus
CAGGACTGGACAGACATGCATGATGCCTTCCATACCCCCATCCGAGTAGGCTATAGGCTATAATTGACAAGTCAGTCAGGCAGGCAGCTAACCACCACATCTCTCCTGCAGGAAGCAAGGGCGAAACTTTGATTTTGACATTGGTGGGGACACAAAAGTGCTCCAAGACAAAGATTCCAGAAGCTTTTTTGCATTATCAATCATACCGGTAGGTTCATGTCATGCAGATGTAGGGCACGGTCTATGAATATGGTCATTGATCCACGTCGATTTATAAGCACGAGCGGTGCTCTTTTCGGCACGACATCCCCATAGCCTATTTGTTTCAAACGTGTATGACGCGCTATGCCGATTTAATGTCACGCTTTCAAAGACGTTGATTATTGAGAATGGAGAACGAGACACGGAATAGCCTAGGTTAGAGGTAGGCCTAGGTGAAATTAATGTGGAGAGCACGGTCTATGCCCCGGTCTCCCCTATGGTCATTGATCCACGTCGATTTATAAGCACGAGCGGTGCTGTCTCCATAGCCTATTTGTTTCAAAAATGTATGACGCGCAATGCCGATTTCATGTCACGCTTTCAAAGACGTTGATTATTGGGGAAACAGAGAACGAGACACTGAATAGGTTAGAGGTTGGTGAAATTCATGTGGAGCGAGAGAAAGAGAGAGAGAGGGTGGGCAGCACCAACCCTTTGGATGCAGTGATGCACGCGCAACCGAAATTGAAAGAAAAGACAGGGAGGGACGAGAGGCAAAATGGGAGGCGCGGGTACTCAGACCTCCAGACCTATCCCCTTCTGAATTCTGCATTTTTTTTGTTTGTCATTATGCTAAGGTGCCCGCCGACGTTTTACAAAGGCGCCCTCGTGATAAATCTGTCTCGTGTTATGTTGACGAGGAGTTATTGTGTCACTGTCACAAACATTCTATCATTTGCAGGACATAATGCAACATTAACATATTGACAGCCATTGGATATTCAACTGCACAACAGTCTCTGCAGTTAGTTGTGCCATCGTAGACAACTTGATTCATAGATAACGAGTTTGCCCTGCTAACGGGCTGTGTTCCAAACGTCATTTCATTAGCGAGTGATAGTGTGACTTACAGATTTCTTTGAAAAGTAGCTCCATATGTCCACTTTTTTTCTTTTGCCTGCCATCTCACTTGGCAGTCATGTGCCCGTGTCACCCACGTTGCACCAAAGATTCTGGAACGTTAGCCTGCCAGAGTAATTTAATACGTACCGTGTGGTAACACCACTGATAAGCGCAGTGATAGAACCTACCGAAAAGACCTCAGCTTCTTTTTTTTTTTTTTTGGCGCTCCTGCCTCCTAGCAACCATACACAACCTAGAGTCTCACGTGAAAGAAGGGGAAGGTACAGCCAATCAGATTGGTCGTCAGCCTTTGGCAAAGGACTTTTGGTTAACCCTTTCTTCGCCGCAATGCGAATGAGACGGGAGACCGTTTTTTTCCCCCCAGCCCCAGTGATCAAATTGGTGCGGACAAAACGATAATCGCTGGATATTGGTGGGGACGCGTCCCTTATATCCATGCCGAAATTACGCCCATGGAAGGAACATAGGCTACTGTGTGCTAGTGATTAGCTTTAAACAGCCACTGCTTCTCTATCACAACCGCCAAGCAAACTCAACATTTGACAAACAGGATATGCAATATACAGTGATAACTATTGTTTGCTTTCCAGACTCACTGCACCTAACATATGGGATTCCTGTCTGCCTGTCTGTCCCAGAAGCCGCATCCTCTCTCCGCGTAGTTCTACACAGCTCCACGGTCCGTCTTGTCTAGCCTGTTTATACCGCTACAAGCAGTAAAGGACCAGCATTAGATCACTGCCTACCATCTACACTCCCCATACCATCTACCGTGGCAGCAGGACACTAAAGGCAGAAGAATACACTAGAATAGAAGAGTACTTTAACTCACAGCGAACTGCCTCAACCAGCAGATCAGATCAGACCACAGCACCAGTAAAGACAGGCGCGCCAGTGTTTTGTTATTGTCAGCCCAGCGGCCAGACTGCTAACCTGTTTGTTCTCAGCCCCAAAATCGTCTCGCTGTGTCGGTCTGTATCCTCCAAACACACTTCCAGTGAGGCCGGTAGGTAGTCCGCGTGGTGTGTGGTGTTGTTGGTGATGGATAGTTTTCAAATGCAGGCGTTAAAAGCCGACTGCTCGCGTGAAGTCTGCGGTGAACGACTGCACTACTGCTGATAAAGCAGCCGGGGCACGTGACGGTCATGTGATCCCACAGACCGTGACGTCATTGCCTTAATGAATCGATCAGGACCGAAACTTCAGTCAATCAATCAATCAATCAACCGTAGTAGACCTATTTAGAGTTGTATACAACACATTATCATAAACAGTCGTTATGCAATGTGATTGGAGAAACCAATAGAAATTAATTAAGGATATTTGCAGTATTAGACTTATTTATTTTGTTTTTTTTTAAAGATTTTTCTTTGGTCTTTTTCGATAGGACAGTTTTCTTTGGTCTTTTTTATTTGATAGTAAAGTTTGAGAGGTAGACAGGACGAATTGGGAGAGAGACGGGGAGGGAATCAGCACAGGACCTGGGCCGGGAATCAAACCCAGGTCAGCCGCATGGCAGGCGAGTGCCCTATGTGACGGTCCGGAGGTCATCTTGCACCTGTTCACCCCCCTCGGGGATCGAACGTGCGACCTCGTCAACTACAACGGTTCGGCAATGGAAGACACAGTACGATACCGCTGGGCCAAGAGACTAGTCTCTCGGCCCAACGGCACGAGACTGTATGAGGCTATCGGAGGGAGGTTTACCAACGTTCCACGCCAACTCTGTGCTAGTTAGCCTCCGTTACACCTACCGGTTGGCCACAGCAGGGCCTGCAGTATCAGACTTACATCAGAGTTGTATTAAAGGGACAATGTGTGAGATTTGTAGTTGTTTATTTCCAGAATTCATGCTGCCTATTCACTAATGTTACCTTTTTCATGAATACTTACCACCACCATCAAATTGTAAGTATTCATTATGACTGGAAAAATTGCACTTTTCATACATGAAAAGGGGGATCTTCTCCATGGTCCGCCATTTTGAATTTCCAAAAATAGCCATTTTTAGCTGTAAAAATGACTCTACTTGGACCATACTAGAAAATATTTGTTTATTACTTTGTAAACTTTCATGTAAATATCAAATTTAGTGATAGCCAACCCAGTTTCAATGAGCAGCATAGTTGCAGTACCTTTTTTGACCATTTCCTGCACAGTGTCCCTTTAAAGTAGGAGTACAGATAGGCCTATTACAAAGTAACAATAACACAATAACATGGTATGATATTATTACATGATTTCAACTTTGTAATACAATACTACTAGTGTTGTAGTTACATCTGTGTCAATATTTCTTATACTTCTACTTTTCTACAACTGTGGGTTTCATTTTACAATCTTGGGGAAATGGGGCTCATAGGAGAGGAGATGTTCACTTGGCCATTGAACGTCTACAGGAAGGAACAGGTCTCTTCCTCCTTCCTTGTTATTTGATTGATTGGTTTTCTTTCTCCCCAGACGCTCCTTGCTCCCAGTATAGGTTTTAGACGTTATATCAGGGGGGGGCATTCCAAGGATACCAATACTGCATTACAGGGGTTCCCAACCTTTTTTGGCTCAGGACTCCATTTTGATGTCCCAAATTTCCAGGGACACCATACACATATTTTAACGCCAGCGAGAAAAGAAACCTGAACTTGTAGACTTTTAAACCTGTAGCCTAGATACTTTTGACAAGATATAAGATTGAATGTGGCCTTTCAATCAGAATATTGATGAATTAATGTTATATTAACTAGCAATATTTCAGTAACAATGCTTTTTTCACATCTAGACATGTCAGGCAAGCTCATTTGAATTCCAGCCAACCCCACATGGGGTCACGACCCCCAGGTTGAAAACCACTGCTGGATTGAATGGCCCCATTGAAGTAATCTCTGGTTTGTTTGTGTAGGCCTATTTAGGCGGACTGTTTTGAGATTACCTACTTAGCTGTCTGGATGAAACCCTAAAACAACAGTCATGTAAGGAGTGAAATAAAAGGGCTGAACTGGGCTACATGGCCTGAAACCCCCTGCTGTGTTGCAGCACGCTATAGCAGGGGAAGGGAACCTATAAGTAGGGATAGAGAAGGGAACCTATAACCTATGGCTCCACCAGAAAGGTTCCTGCCCCCTGCTCAATACCTATGGCTCCACCAGAAAGGTTCCTGCCCCCTGCTCAATACCTATGGCTACGCAGTATACCCACTTTAAAATTTCAGGGGTTTCAGTATACCCACTTAATATTGATTGATCCATTATTTAGAATAACACAAGTACATATAGTATACCTACTTCATAAAATGCTCAAATATACAGTATACCCACCACAAAAAAAGTAGAGTACACCACTGGATCTGTTGAGCCCCTGTGATGTGATTAATAGCCTCTACTCATCTCCACTCCCTTAATCTCTTCATAGAGAACACCTGAACAACCCCCTACACACACACACACACAACGTCAACACCAGTGTGTGTGTGAGTGTGTGTGTGTGTGTCTGTGTGTGTGTGCGCACGCGTGCGTGTGTGTGTGTGTGAGGTCGTCTAATTATCTCCAGAACGTTCTCATCTCATCGCCTCACACACTCATTACTGACATCAAACGGACATCAAGGGGTGTGTGTGTGTGTGTGTGTGTGTGTGTGTGTGTGTGTGTGTGTGTGTGTGTGTGTGTGTGTGTGTGTGTGTGTGTGTGTGTGTGTGTGCCCTATGGCCTATATAGATTAGGGGTGAAGCTTACGACCTCCCTTTTCTCCCACAACACTGAATATGTGTGTGTGTCAAGGCCTGACATTGGTACTTGCCAAAGGGCCAAATCTCACTGGCCACTTTGACATGTTACTTATTCTTGGGTGTAATGCATCACCGTAGTTGCATCAATTGTTTATATTTAAATTCAAGAATATTCTAATGACAACAAAACTGACAACAAAACTGGCTAGCAGCAAGGCTAAATGGCCAGTGGCTCGGGAAAACTACTAGCCACAGCGGCCGGTGATCAAAAAAAGTTGACATTGTGTGTGTGTGTGTGTGTGTGTGTGTGTGTGTGTGTGTGTGTGTGTGTGGCCTCCATTCTATTGATTAGTGATTAGTAGGATAATCTCTCATCACCTCACTGATCAATGACTGGATGACCCACATGCCATTCCTGAATTAGGTGTGTGTGTGTGTGTGTGTGTGTGTGTGTGTGTGTGTGTGTGTGTGTGTGTGTGTGTGTGTGTGTGTGTGTGTGTGTGTGTGTGTGTGTGTGTGTGTGTGTGCTTGTGCGTGTGTGTGTGTGCTAGAAGAGCTGAAAGATCTTTTGAACTGGAACAGTGTTCAACACAGATAGAGTAACATGTATGAATCTCAGAGGAAATGAAGGTAGATAGCATATGGGAACAAGTGGCATTAAACGTTTAGATACGCAGTTCATGTGAAGTGGAGCAGAGGTCATGATACACATAAAGATCATGTGTAGTGGAATTAGATTGCCTGGCTAACACCAAACCCTATCACAAGTGACATATGGTCTGGACCAGGCCCCCAACCTTTCAAGGTCTGAGGGCTACCCGAGGGCTACCGAGGGCTACTTTTGTCCAAAATCCTCTACTGATGTCTTGGCATCATTCTCAAATCACACTATTATTGAATGATAATTTGTTTATAGGTTGTAAAGAATAAGTAATCTCATATGTAAATCAAGAAAAGCATTAACTGTGACTAAAATCTGGTAGTCGTCACTGTTTATTAACATCCTTGGTGGGCACCTCAGAAGCTCCTGGAGGGCTACCTGGCGCCCGCGGGCACCACGTTGGTGACACCTGGTCTGGACATACCAGTGTAGTGTAATGTAGTGTAGCGTTATCAGGATAACTTTTATCATCACCAGACAAAATGGTTTGTAGATGTGTTAACCCCTTAGCGCAGCACTGATGTTATAACCTTACTCTCACCAAGTGTAATGTCTATGTCTTACTCTGTTACTTAAGGCTCTCGGCACTGTCATAGCAATGTTGTTATGATGTAGTTGAGTATTTTCAGCAAATAGTGAATAGGCCCGCCGGCGAGGCGACCCCATCCGCAGTAAGAGGCTACAGTAATAGTGAATAGGCCCGCCGGCGAGGCGACCCCATCTGCAGTAAGAGGCTACAGTAATAGTGAATAGGCCCGCCGGCGAGGCGACCCCATCCGCAGTAAGAGGCTACAGTAATAGTGAATAGGCCCGCCGGCGAGGCGACCCCATCCGCAGTAAGAGGCTACAGTAATAGTGACTAGGCCCGCCGGCGAGGCGACCCCATCTGCAGTAAGAGGCTACAGTAATAGTGACTAGGCCCGCCGGCGAGGTGACCCCATCTGCAGTAAGAGGCTACAGTAATAGTGATTAGGCCCGCCGGCGACCCCATCCGCAGTAAGAGGCTACAGTAATAGTGAATAGGCCCGCCGGCGCCCCCATCTGCAGTAAGAGGCTACAGTAATAGTGACTAGGCCCGCCGGCGAGGCGACCCCATCCGCAGTAAGAGGCTACAGTAATAGTGAATAGGCCCGCCGGCGACCCCATCCGCAGTAAGAGGCTACAGTAATAGTGAATAGGCCCGCCGGCGAGGCGACCCCATCCGCAGTAAGAGGCTACTCTTACTGGCCAAACACACACTCACTAGTGCAGGGGTGCTCAACTAGAAACTGAAAAGGTCCACTCGCCAAATTTCGTATGTTTCCAGGGTCCAAAAAAGTCGCTACGGACCGATGCAGAAAATAGCCTCACTCGCTGGCCGCACTGGCCTCTTGCTCACTCACTGAGTTGTCATAGTGATTATACTTTTATTTGTCATAAGACTGGCTTCGCAGAAATACACCTATAGATCGCATGGCAGCGAAATCTCATGTATAATTTATACATATTAAATACAGATGGATTTTGTCTTGGTCCGGATGACATTGCGTTTGGGTCCGCATCCGGACCTGGGTCCGCCAGTTGAGCACCCCTGCACTAGTGGGTCAAAGTGGCAAGTAAGTTGTTTTTTTTTCTACCATCCAAACTATAATTCCAGCCGCATTTGGCCGGTGGGTGGGTGTTAATTTAGAGCCCTGAAGGTAATGTCTGTCTATGAGTGCGTTACAATATGCGACCTTGCCTCCTCCACTTGTGCTTGTCTCCTCGTCCCGCCTCCGTGGAGAAAACGATAAAGTTTCCCAGCTGTCAGCCTCGCCACAACAACTTTTGAGGGACTGTGTTTCATTCACCATCCCAATTGCAAATGAGAAGAAGGCTTTACAATTGGAGCTTTTGCAAGATATTGAAATATAATGCTGTTGTCAGTGATGTCATCATGACATATTACTTCCTGGTACGAGGAGACAAGCACAAGTGGAGGAGGCAAGGTTGCATATTGGAGCGCACCCTGTATCTATGGCTACTCATCAGGCGACATCTGGAGTGCATCCCAATATGTGTCCTTGCCTCCTCCACTTGTGCTTGTCTCCTCGTCCCGCCTCCTGGCCCATCCTCCGTGGAGAAAACGATAAAGTTTCCCAGCTGTCAGCCTAGCCACAACAACTTTTGAGGGACTGTTTTTCATTCACCATCCCAATTGCAAATGAGAAAAAGACTTTACAATTGGAGCTTTTGCAAGATATTGAAATATAATGTTGTCGTCAGTGATGTCATCATGACATATTACTTCCTGGTACGAGGAGACAAGCACAAGTGGAGGAGGCAAGGTGGCATATTGGAACGCACCCTGTATCTATGGCTACTCATCAGGCGACATTCTGGGGTCAGGAGTGGTGGCAGAGGAGTTGTTATATCCTTCTCCACCAGAAGAGGGTGGTATATTCATATATTTGTTTAAACTCCAACTCCCATTGTCATTGTGACACAGCACGCCACAGCACACAAGTGTTCACTGCACACTGCACACAACGAAATTGCATTTATGCCTCACCCGTGGAAGGGAGCAGCCCCGAATGGCACAGTGCGGAAGGACAGTACCATGCTCAGGTTACCTCAGTCATGGAGGAGGAATGGGGGAGAGCATTGGTTAATTACTCCCCCCACCAACCTGGTGGGTCCGGAGATGAACCTGTCTGACGCCTTAACCACTTACCCATGACTGCCCAAATGCTGTTTACACGCAGGGGTGGGGATTCTTGCCATTCAAATGTTTTGAGAACATACTTTTTTAACCTCTATAAAATGCATTTTGCAATGCAATTCAATGGAATGCCCAGTACAAAAATGTCAATTTCCCAACATTCTATAAAATGGATATATATCATTTTGGAAAAGAGCTCTCCAAATTTTGGAGAGCTAGAGCTATTGGTTCCCACACTAGGGGAGCGGAGGGGGGAGGCAGTGTTTCAGAGGGCAGAGGGAGGCATTATTATCTTGTGAAAGAATTTTGATTGATTGTGATCTTATCATGTTGTTAAATTCTACGGCTTTCATGGCGAGTCTCCATTGATTAAACGTGGCTGTGCTGTAAATAAATAAATAAACAAAGGGCTCTAGATGATACTGTCTCTCTGATGAGCTGGGCCTGTTCTAGACACCTTCCAGCGCTCAGCATTC
Source organism: Engraulis encrasicolus (assembly GCF_034702125.1). Classification (NCBI taxonomy): domain Eukaryota; kingdom Metazoa; phylum Chordata; class Actinopteri; order Clupeiformes; family Engraulidae; genus Engraulis; species Engraulis encrasicolus. The sequence goes on from NC_085879.1 coordinate 49,957,041, forward strand.
CTTATTTAAACATTTTTGGGTCTTTATTGCTGTGATAGGACAGTTGAGATGGACAGGAAGCAAGTGGGGAGAGAGAGACGGGGAAGGGTTGGCAAAGGACCCGGGACCCAGACTCAAACCCGGGTCGCCGGTGTAGTAGTGCGGTGCCCTACCACTTGAGCCACAGCAGGGCCCCAACACTCAAACATGCCAATGCATCCCAAGCAGGTGTACGTAGCATCCAGTGGTACAGAGGTTTATATACACTTCACACCACTGTTTCCTGCCTGGAATCGGCAGTCCTATATACCTGTAGTATAGAGCAGTGTTTCCCAACCAGGGGTACGTGTACCACAAGGGGTACGCGAGCACACCGCAGGGGGTACTTGGAAAAATGTTATTATTGTAACAAATGTATGGAGCAGTCACATCACTACAGAGAAAGCGATATAGAACATGAATTAGGGGGTACTCAGGGCACAACTAAGATGCTTAGGGGGTACACCAGACAAAAGAGGTTGGGAAACACTGGTATAGAGGGCATTTTACGGTGCCTTCCACTCCTGTCCTTCATACATACGCTTTTACTGAGATGTGTACAGAAGGACCAGTTCTAGTCAACGTGGTGGTCTAGGCAAACAACCTGTTTCCTTTTCATGCATTTAGAAATTGGCATCTGTGAACACACAGTGCTGTACATCTGATTAAGCACAGCTGATGTCTACTACCTAGGCCTACATATACTGAATGTCCATTCATAATCATTGTCATAGTTAGCCTAAGTGTAAAGTTTTATTTCATTTGATGTTCTCATTCTGTGGGACAAATTTGGCGCCCTAGAGCAACCGCCATGTCTGCCTATGCCTAGCGCCAGTCCTGGTATACAGTATCAGTTAATGGTGTAATTACAACACTACTTTATTCACCAGTTATTCACTGCACATTAAGAGGAAGATACACTTTCAGAGTAGCCTACTTTAAACTGTGGCACGCTGTAATAGTCATTGAAAAGTTGACTACCATAGTACTATGACATACCACAGGGCCTTTACCAATACACTACAACTTGGTTATTGCCATTCTGTTACCAGCAAATTTGTAAAGCTGTGCAAGGCCGTAACCAGACATTTTCAAATACCGGGGTCAAATACTGCACGCTGTACTGCATACTGTACATTTAGAAAGCTTCAAACACTTCAGCCAAACTCCTCAGTTTGTTTTCCTTAATCACTGCCTTGGGGATAAATCGGAATTCATCATTGTTGATCATAGATAAATTTTACATTGCTGGAAAAAAAAAACAGAGGACATGACCTCTGTGTCCTCGATGGTGGTTACGGCCATGACGCTGTGTCTTAACA
>NC_085879.1:49963380-49968380 GCF_034702125.1 Engraulis encrasicolus
GACGCTTACTGGCTTATTGGCTGTTTTATGATTACAGTATTTGCCTACTGCTTGAACTGATGCTTAGACCAAAATAGCATATTGTTAAGTTGTTGGTAACATAACTTAAACACAGTGTGTCCGTACCTTAAACAAAAGTTCTGCTTAACACTGTAGTAGCAATTCAGCAACACACATTTTGCTTTATGCTACACACTTACTCATGGTCACTGCACACTTTTTCCTTCATAAGACACTCCATTAAAAAATGAACACTCATCATTGGGAAAACACATCTGTTAAAAAAAACAAAACACACTGATGTATGACAAGATTTAGGCACCGACAATAAAACACATGCTTTCAAAATTAACCACTATTCTGCCAGTTACAAAGTTGCATTCTTTATATTACATTGCACTTAATTTATTTTGCATGTATTTGTTTTACTTTGATTGCTTCTTTGCTAAATTCACACCTTCCTACACTCAAACAAAACAACAAATAGCACAACGGTACTAAAGAGTAGAATATGGAGTATGGCATTGACTGACTCACATACTGTAAAACCTAGCCTGATGCCCGGAGTAGCCTTTTGTCTTCATCATCACATATTAGGTAGGAACATGATAGTTAGAAATACACGTAATAGTATAATTTTCAGAACACAACCAAGCAAGCACTTGAGCAAACTGACTGAACATGATATAATTTTGATGACGTCATGTAGATGTCAGCTGCATATTGTGTCTGGAAATGTATTGTATTTCATGAAGAATACCTCATACCCAAACAAACAAAGTATATTGACTATGTTTTTCATTACAGCATGTTGACATCAACCACATATTTATATCATATTTAGATGTTTGAAAATTTGTGAATATACCCCATACACAAACAAATGGTCCAGTTTTGTAATGTACAGTATTGCATTTTGGGGTCTTGTGAAGATGTACATTCTGTGAGTCGGAACACACTGTTACAAAAAGAAAGACTGCTGTGTTTTGTATAAAGTAGACAACTGTTTTCACGTTGATCTAATTTGTTTTCTCATTTGGTGCTAATGTGTGTCTTTTGACATGAAAGTGAGGTTTTGACAAAAGATTGTTAAGTTTTTATGGCAATTTTCAGGTTTTGAAAGCAGAGTTTCATGTCGACATATATGTGTATGGTTTATCTGCAAGTGTTGAGAGTAATTGGTTTGTGTGTAGAGTTTTGACTCTATGAGTAAAATTTTGCAAATTGTGTGCAAGCAGTAGGCAAAAACTGTAAATTAGATTCCTTTATTGTCCCCAAGGGGAAATCTGGGGGGGGGGGGGGGGGGGGGGGGGGGGGCTGGCCCACTCTGGCCCCGATCTACACACAAAGAAAGTTGGCGTCTGCACCTTAACTTAGGATCGCTTGTTGCTTGGTGCAACTGCTCACCAAAAATAGTGATACAACGACAGTCAAAAAGATGAGGCGCACACAAGGCTTGCCGGTTCAAAAAGTGTATTGTGGCCGACAAATTAACAAAAGAAGTCAACGGAAAATATCTGGAGGTACAAACGTTTCGGATCTAGTCCATTATCAATGTCTCCAGTAGGAAGTATGTGGCGAACCTGCAAGCCTTGTGCGCGCCTCATCTCTTTGACTGTCCTAGTATCCCTATCTAGACACGCCTCTGTGTACCGCACAGCCTCATGAAGAACCCATGGGGCTTAACTGACAACCAGACACTCACATACATACCAGACAGTGGACTTCACCGCATGTGGTTAAGCGCACGCATCCGTACACACACACACACACACACACACACACACACACACACACACACACATACACACACAGACACACACAGACACACACAGACACACACACACGCGCACACACACACACACACACACACACACACACACACACACACACACACACACACACACACACACACACACACACACAGACACACACACACACACACACACACACACACACTGCTCCCTACTCACCGTAGAGTCCCATGTTCTTGGCGAATGACTGTGACAGCAACACACACACACACACACACACACACACACACACACACACACACACACACCCCTCCCTCCTCACCGTAGAGTCCCATGTTCTTGGCGAATGACTGTGACAGCAGCACGTTGTGTCCCTGCTCTATAAAGTGGCGAACGGCCCACGCGTCACGATCGATGTCACCGCTCGCGAAGCCCTGGTACGCCATGTCGAAGAACACCAGCAGCTTACGCTTCTGTAGACACACACACACACACACACACACACACACACACACACACACACACACACACACACACACACACACACACACACACACAGGTGAGGCAAAGTCATGATACACCATGTCGAAAAACACCAGCAGCTTACGCTTCTGTAGACACACACACACACACAGACACACACACACACACACACAGGTGAGGCAGTGGCAAAGTGAAAATCAGCAACCTCTTCATACACACACATCTACAGATGACACAGGGTCCCTCCCTCTCGCTGTCTCTCACACACACACACACACACACACACACACACACACACACACACACACACACACACACACACACACACACACACACACACACACACCTTGATGGCGTCTGCCAGTTCCCTCCACTGTTCCTGCTTGGGGTCGACTCCTGTGGGGTTGTGGGCACACGCATGCAGCATAATCACACTGCCCTCCGGAATTTTCTAGAAAAACACACACACACACACACACAGATAAATTATTAATTCTTTATTTTTCCATTAATGACACTGATGTGGCAATCATTACCTCATGTACAAACCTCCCTGTGTGTGTGTGTGTATATATGTGTGTGTGTGTGTGTGTGTGTGTGTGTGTGTGTGTGTGTGCATATATGTGTGCGTGTGTGTGTGTGTGTGTGTGTGTGTGTGCATATATGTGTGCGTGTGTGTGTGTGTGTGTGTGCATATATGTGTGCGTGTGTGTGTGTGTGTGTGTGTGTGTATTAGGTGTGTGTGTGTATTAGGTGTGTATTAGGTGTGTGTGTGTGTGTGTGTGTGTGTGTGTGTGTGTGTGTGTGTGTGTGTGTGTGTGTGTGTGTATTAGGTGTGTGTGTGTATTAGGTGTGTATTAGGTGTGTGTGTGTGTGTGTGTGTGTGTGTGTGTGTGTGTGTTACCGAGATGTCCTCCATGGCTCCAGTGTAGTCGAAGCCGCAGGTGTTGGGGTCGTAGTAGCGGTAGTAGAGTGTGGCTTGGGCCGTTTTTTTCTGTCCAAGCCCGGCCCTCAGCCGACAGAAAAGTGTTCAAATCCGACCCGAGCCCGAGACGAATTAAAATGTTTGTGTCCGAGCCCGTCCGAAGCCCGAGACCAGTGTCATAACAACAGAACCATGTGTGTTTTCTATGTGGCTTCCATATTTAATATAGCACGTGATAAATAGCCAGGAGTAGGCAGATACGATAGGATGAGGCACTTTGCAGTAGCCTAATTTAGTTGCACACGCATAGTAAGTATAAACACACACACACACACACACGTGACGGCGCACCTTATGTTTCTTTCGGTGAGACTAACCAGAGATGTTGGGTGCAGTGATCGAATGCATGGGAGGGGCGTGAGAGGATAAGAAAGGCGAAAACTAACGAATAAGTTTTGGATGCAGTCAGCGCAGCTATTGTTACGTTACTGTTGGTGAAAATAAATCCCTGCGAACGGCATGAAGCTGCCGCCTTATCGTTAAGAAGGATAGGCTATAAGTTAACCCCAAAAAACAGTAGAATGTTCGGCTGTTCGAATGCAATTTCCCCTGATATCCATGCGGTCAATATGATATCAGGAAAGGTTGCACGCGCATAGTTACAACTGTACAGTAAAAGTGACAATAATTAAGAACCTACGTGAAGGACATGACATGTCACAGCGGACAAAATAGTAACAGGAAACCTCTCCGCCCCTACCTTACTCCACGTAGCGTGTGCGCCTTCTTAGTTATCCATATTATGCTCCTTGCTAGCCCATGCTGAGACTGTGATCCTTGGCACGTAGCCTAATGCAGTGAAAAACTTAGTCATTTTAAGTTCAACCTTCAAGCCTCGAAGCCATACTAAAACATGGCCTACACTACAACAAAAGACCACGCGTTCACTGACAACTGTTGATTTGGCGCTTATTAAGAAAGCAAGTTGACACAGCATCCCTGCTCGGCTGACTCGAGTGGAGTGATTTATTCATCTTGTTGACACTGGTAACTGGCGCGTGCATACAGCCAATAATAATCTCTCGAGTAGCCTACCAACATTTTCATTTATGTATATTCAATTACTTATTTTTCAATCACAAAACTGCATTTGCATGAACTGAAACTTTTCCTCTGGTTGCTTGTAATTTTCACAATGTCTTTTTGCTTCATGCCCGAGTCTGACCCGAGTCCGACAGATATTCTATTTTTTTAATCCGAGTCCGGCCCGGCCCGTCGGGTTCCGACCAGGCCCGTCGGACTTCGGTCGGGTTGCCATGCTCTAATTGGTAGGCCTTGAGCTGCATGCATGTGTGTGTGTGTGTGTGTGTGTGTATATGTGTGTGTGTGTGTGTGTGTGTGTGTGTGTATATGTGTGTGTGTGTGTTTGTGTCAGTGTGTGTATATGTGTGTGTGTGTGTATATGTGTGTGTGTGTGTGTGGGTGTGTGCGTGTGTGTGTGTGTGTGTGTGTGTGTGTGTGTGTGTGTGTGTGTGTGTGTGTGTGTGTGTGTTACCGAGATGTCCTCCATGGCCCCGGTGTAGTCGAAGCCGCAGGTGTTGGGGTCGTAGTAGCGGTAGGCCTTCAGCTGCATCCCTGCGTCCCGGAAGATGGGGGTGTGGTTTCCCCAGGTGGGCTTGGGCAGGTAGACGTCACGCACCCCCTTGTGGAAACGAGACTACACACACACACACACACACACACACACACACACACACACACACACACACACACACACACACACACACACACACACACACACACACACACACACACACACAGAGAGAGAGGCTGGGCCA
>NC_085879.1:49978380-49980880 GCF_034702125.1 Engraulis encrasicolus
CTTCCGACTTGACATCTCTGTGCTCGGCCCTGCTTTGCTTCACGGGAAAGGGGACCAGTTATCAACCCCAATTAACAGCTAAAATCATCAAGTTCACACTTCACATCACTGTTGACAGGTAGGCGACTAAAAATGAGCATTGTGAACGAGGCTCGTTTGCCCTCCACTGCTGTAGCCAAAGGACACGGCGAGAAAGCAAAGCAATTTCACCAGGAAGAAAGAAAAGGAAAATAGCCAGCCAATCAATGGCTAGAGGTCAACACATATTAGCCAATCACCTCTCGCACACTTGAACTTACGGTGGCCTTTATGGCCCAATAAGTGTAATAAAACGCCATGTGCGGCATGTCAAAGGCATTGTAATATTTTTTGTTCCACAAACACGTTGAACTGCACAACAGAACGAGCCAGTATTTTGCAGGACAGATATCCACACTGCCATCAAATTGTCCACACCAGAAAAAGGAGCAGCATCATAATGATTAACTAAATAAAACAATTAGGCCTAAGTTCAAATCACCACAACACACATCAGAAAACTTCAAAAGCAGACACTCACTCAGCTGACAAAGTTGAGTTTGTTGAGATATTGAAGTGTGTGTGTGTGTGTGTGTGTGTGTGTGTGTGTGTGTGAGAGTGGGGGGGGGGGGGGGGGGGGGGGGGGGGGGGGGGGGGGGGTCAAAGACGTTCAACATGTCCTTCAGTGCAACGGATAATTTTAGCTTACTGTAAATGAAAAAAAGAGGGTTTTTTTAATTATTTTTTTGGCTTGGCTTTCATGCATTCACTTTTCAAAAAAATGTTTTGAAATTTCATGTTTTTCACAGTTACAGTACAGTAAGCTAAAACATCTGTTAGCACTGAAGGACAGTGTCATGTTGGACGTCTTTGACCCGTGTGTGTGTGTGCCATCGTGTGTGTTCGCCTGTGGACAGCGCCGCGTGCAGCAGTGATGCTACGGGGAGAGCAGTGACATCTCTCCACGAGACACTGTCCATCACATGGCAACAGGAAGAAAATATGAGTCACGAGCAGCACCCGTTATTGGGATTAGCTCAAGTCACTCCGACCAAAGATGAGAGATCAGGATCTCTCACTTCTCGGGATCTATCAATCACTACAAACTAGCCTACTAGTGATTCTGTCTTGTTTGATCTCAAATGGCGCACCTGTGCACTTCAATGTTAATGAGTCAGTGCGTAGCCTGGCGAGAAGCCAGACTTTAATACTTCTTTCCATTCGTCAGGCTATCAGTGCGTAGCCTATGGCGTAATAATTACGCACTAAAACATAGCCTAGTGCAGAATTTGAGACACAGTATCTGACTGCCTGTGAGCAAGAGTAGCTCCATTGGCACGCACACACCCGCACCGTAAACTCTTAACCTATAGGGTGATCATCAGTCACATTCCCGACGGAGTGCACCGTAATATTAGATGTGGTGGAGTGGAGTGAGGACCTACCTTGCCCGGGCAGGGAAGACCGCCATCGCTGGGGAGAAGGCTCCGATAGCGGGGATGAGTTTGCTGGACTTGACGAGCGCCATGATCAACCGCACACTCCACTCTCCACTTGCGAGAGAGACAGACCGTGCCAACGGTGCGCCTGCCTGTAGCAAGAGGCGATTGAGGGGCAGTCCAGACTATCCAGTGCGCTCTGTGTGTAAGCCAAGTGTGAAGAGATCTAGCTCTTCAGTGACATCTAGCGGACAAATCGGTGATGTGGCGACGCATGGAACTGACGGTGGATGAAAGATGGAAAATAATCACATCTCAGTTCTCTCGTCATCATTATCTACCCGGTCCGAGGAAGGGAGGAACAAACGGGTCAGTCGCTCCGGGCCTAGGACGAGGGAGGCCCCAACATTGAGACCTTAGACTACATTCAATGCAGGGCTGTAAATGAACGTTTTTTCATCCACAGATAAAACTTTTTTCAACCTTTTTTCACGCCTGAATGGCTAGATGTTAATCTCACTAGTAAAACACACACTCACTAATGGGTCAAATTAAGGTGCTGTTTCCACGTAGCAGGATTTATTTTAGCAGGGTATATTTTTCTCCTGTTTAGGTGTAAACGCAACATGTGGATAAAAATAAGTCCTCCATTGAAACAAATGCATTTCAGCCCCCTAAATGGATATTTTTTTCTCCTGCTTTTTTATATCTGCATTTTAAATATCTGCTACGTGGAAACGGAAGGCCAAAACCAATGCAAAACCAATGCAACCAGGAGAAAAAAAATATCCACATATAAAAATATCCAGCTACGTGGAAACAGCATCTAATACGTCTTTTCTACCTGCCACCTGCTTGCAGGTGCTAACTTAGAGCTCTGAGGGGGCCCTTTCAGATGACTTTGTTCAGGGCTCAACAAAATGCTGTCAGTGGCCCTGGTCTGAGTCAGGGTGGTGTATTTATGGGCATACAGCACGAACAGGGGTGATAGTGAAAAAAAAACTGAGCCTGAACTTTTTTCCCTGCTCTAACGACGACAAGAT
>NC_085879.1:49985880-49995880 GCF_034702125.1 Engraulis encrasicolus
AAAAGTGTTTTTTGACATTTCACTGAATGACATCTGTTTTTGTGGACGCTGTTACCACAAGATAAAAATACAGATTTTTTTGACTATTGAAGAACAAGATTCTCCCTTTGCATCATCACTTAAGGGGTCCCTAGGGTTCCTTTTGATGATGTCACATATTGTGTGTGACTATCACTTTTTATTATGATTTAAAAGCACCATGTTGATCTTATTACACTGAATGATATCCAAGGAATTGAAAATCCGGACAAAAGTCCCCAGATGATTTGAATATCAAAACAAAATGGTAATGAAACGTGCTTTTGATACAATAACAAGAACACTTCTAGAATTATGCCCAGAGAGTGAAAAAATAATTTTGTTCGTCATTTTGCATAATTATTCAAGGATGTATTGATGATTTTTAAGTTCGGACCATTACACTGAATGACGTTTTTGCACTTTATGAGATTATTTAACACATACATTAACATTTATTTTTCTTTAAATGTTACTGAAATGAGACACCAGACTATGCTGTTTATCAGCATAACATTCAAAATTCACTAATTTACTTTTTTGATAGTTAAATGAGTGCGGAACAAAAAAAATGCACGTCTCGTCTTTGACCCCTGTGTGTGTTACCTTCTGTGTGTGTGTGTGTGTGTTACCTTCTGTGTGTCGGGGTCGATCAGCCAGTTCCAGGCTCCTGTAGCGGTACACACTGACACCACGATCAGGATCACTGGAACACACACACACACACACACACTTTCTTTAACCCAAGGCAAATTACAAAGAGGTCCTACATACCAGAATACACAAAGTCAATGTGGAATGATGGGGTACCACTGTATCCAAAGGGGTCCATATACATTCTGGGGGGCTTGTACGCAAGAATGAACATTAGTATGCACACACACACACACACTAGACTTACGGCAGGCATAACACACACTGTGTTCTCTCTCTCTCTCTCTCTCTCTCACACACTCACACACTCACTCACTCACTCACTCACTCACTCACTCACACACACACACACACACTCACACACACACACACACACACACTCACACACACACACACCGGGTGAACTTACTTCTCCAGCGGCCGGTGGCGGGTTGTAAGCAGGATACATACTCTGTCAGTCGCCTCTCGAAGGCCTTCAGGTCTACAACACACACACACACACACACACACACACACACACACAGATTGATTTATTTATTTGGGAGGACCAATATGTATTGAGAAACAATACAGCGCCCCCTAACAATATTAAAATAGCAATAATGTGTCTTCTACATAAATACAAAAGTTATACTGATTTTAAGCCTATTCGGGGGTACAAAACACACACACACACACACACACACACACACACACACACACACACACACACACACACACACACACACTGCATCTGAGTGACACCTGTCTGCCATGCTAAACTAGGATGACCAGACCGCCAGTTGACCACGTTTTCAGGACTCCTCCTTTCCTTTCCTTCCCTGCTCTTGTCCTCTGCCCAAAACCGCTGACCTAAATGGGTCAAACGTGTCAACACCAACTGTAGTTTTGTTCTAGATGACAACAGACATTGACATGCCGTGTAGAGCTCTAGCGTTGACCTGCCATTGCCTTTGGACACTCACAAGTCATTGAGACGTTAGCTGTGTTGCTAGCACAGTCAGCTAACTTCAGTTGGCCTTACCACAATCCATGTAAATCCATTCCGCATTGACCAAGTGTGTAGTTTTAGCTCTATAGTAAAGCGCCACCACTAATCCGTTTCAGTTTTTAATCGCAAAGAAAACGAACAAAATAGCTCATACAACGACGCTACAACACAAGTTAGCCACAGCTACTGCCTGGGTTCAGCTGAGTCGACAGCTTGAGTTCAGCAACGAGAGAAGCTTTCGACAGATATACAACACCAGCCGGACAAAAGGCTTTCTTATACTTGTTGAGTGTCTGGAGATATAACAAAATCGTTCTGCAATAATGTGTATTAGGATCGTGTTTACCTTCTGCCTGCTCCAGCGAGTTCATGATGACTTCCACTCGGCTTCAGTTCCGCTGCGTGCGTGCGTCCCCAGGCCTTCAGACGCACACGCACGCGCACTGCACGACGATTGGCCGACTGCTGAAAGACATGCGCTGATTGGCTGGTGGTTTTGGCCGTGTTCGATTGGAGCGCTTCCGCTTTAAATGCCCATAACCCGAATTATACTCCTAGAATCGATGAATTAACTGCAATAACATTAGCTCTAGATTAGAATATATACAGACAAATTAACTATTATCACTGCAATAACTGCACCACTACGTTATGGAAACACTGCTATGCGTTTTCTTCTGTAGGCTACATTGGAAACAGTGAGTGTAAAGTGCACTGCAGTGAGTGCAAATATTCCACCTCTGTACTGTAGTTCAAGATTTCAGTGACATGGAAGTAGAAATGGAAGTAGACCTACTCTTACATATTATATATAACAGTGTATACAATTCTACCTCATAAGGAAGGCCTGTGGAACAACTGGTGTGGCGTTGAAATGAGCCTACATCAGCAAGACTATGTATACTGGATTAGGCTATAGATAATATAAATATTGAAATTACATCAAAGTAGGCTACACACATCTGGAATGGATTAGGCTATAAAGGCCTACATCTACAATAGGCTACATATAAACCAGTCTGTTCAGCTTCCGCAATACAGGCAGCGCTGGCTACAGTGAGTGTAATGGTGGCAGCATACACTATAATAATAATAGACCAAGGCCTCTGTGATGTGGTACAGTATCTGGTATGACATATAGCTGCCTACTCCCCGAGTGCGTCTTAATATGCGACCTTGCCTCCTCCACTTGCGCTTGTCTCCTGGCCCCGCCTCCTGGCCCCTCCTCCGTGGAGAAAACGATAAAGTTTCCCAGCTGTCAGCCTAGCCACAGCAACTTTTGAGGGAATGCTTTTCATTCACCATCCCAATTGCAAAAGAGAAAAAGACTCTTTTGCAAGATATTGAAATATAATGCTGTTGTCAGTGATGTCATCATGACGAGAAGCAAGTGGAGGAGGCAAGTGGAGGAGGCAAGGTCGCATATTAAGATGCACTCCCATGTCCTTCTCTTTCATGCCACTCTACTCCAGCCGTCTTCAAAGTGGGGGCCGGGGACCCCTGGGGGCCGCGAGGTGGTACTAGGGGGGCCGCGAGGGGGCGCTGCAGGTTGGCAGAAAAACAACAAAATGAATAATTATATAAACTAAATAAATACATAAAACAAAAACAAAAATAACATTAACAATATTCCCATTACTTAAGAATGGCATTAGGCTATCGTATGGCATCTCTGAATATTATACTATTATTGTTATTATTTGGGTCACTGCCTCACATCTTAAACAAAACTGCCAGTTTACAATGAACAAAGAAATAACACATAACACAGTTGCCCATATGATATTTACACATACAAGACAATATCACAGTGCACATTGCAATAATCCCCACTCAGTCAGGTTCCCCAATCCCAAAGTCAAAGTTGGAACAGCCACTGCGGTGAGCTCTTAAGCGTAGCTTAATGACAACCAAGTGAAACGAGACCTCTATACAACAGTGGGGTTGCATAGGAAAAATAAATAGTGTGGCACGCTCTATGTATGGGGGGCCTTGTTATGGTGACGTGCCATGGTAAAACCACAGCGGTCTACAAAGGACCTCCCTGGTATAACTACTCTGCCTGTAGCAGCACCATCATTATAGGAGTCATAGCGACACCTGCTGGCCACAATGCGCATTACACACAGGTGCTGCTGAGTAGCGCAGACTTTGGCATGGGCCTGTCCCACACCTTATAGATACAGGAGATTAGATAGGCAGGAGAGAAAGCAGTGCTCATATAATAACACATGTGTGTGTGTGTGTGTGTCTGTGTGTGTGTGTGTGTGTGTGTGTGTGTGTGTGTGTGTGTGTGTGTGTGTGTGTGAGGGTGTGTGTGCGCGCACGTGCGTGTGTGTGTGTGTGATTGAGAGAGATGCCATGCAACCTTGAGAATGTCCATACTGATATAGGAACACCCTGTGCAGACACACTAACTCTGTGTGCGTGTGTGTGTGTGTGTGTGTGTGTGTGTGTGTGTGTGTGTGTGTGTGTGTGTGTGTGTGTGTGTGTGTGTGCTTGCGTCCCGAGAGATGTGTGGTAGAAATGAGGATATCTGCATCTTGAAATAGATCAAACTTGTCAGCATTTCCTGTTTGTCTGAGACTCAATTAGGACGCTACAAGATTGCAGCCCCCACCAGCCGCTAGGCTAATTAGCTAGTGTTTTATTTTATTCTGTTGTGTGCTGGGGTGGAGGGATGTCACTTGAGGACAGGAACAGGCTGAATAAGCTCATTAGGAAAGCGGGGTCCATCACAGGTGTATGTTTTAATTCGGTGGAGCAGATTTTAGAGGAGAGGACAATGAGGAAAATGAAAAGCGTACTGAGCATGGACGACCACCCATTGTTCAGCTTGATCACGAAAAGTGGCAGAAGCCAAAGGCTCCTCCTACCTAGATGCTCCACCGAAAGGTTCAGAAGATCTTTTATTCCTGCAGCTATCAGAATTTTTAACAACAGCTGCTGAGTGACTTTTTAATGTTTTATAATGTTGTTGAGATTCTTTGTGTGTTTTTATGATGGACTGTTTTTATTGATTTCTTAGCTCTTATTTATTATGTATTTGTCCTGTCTTCCTGTTATGTGTTGTGTGTATGACAAGGTGGCACTCAATTTCCCCTTGAGGATTAATAAAGTCTCTCTCTCTCTACCTGCGCCAAGGAGGTTGTGTTTTCGGTCGCGTTGGTTTGTCTGTTTGTCTGTCTGTCTGTCGATTTTGTGGAGTTGTTGGAAATGACAAATGGAACAAATTATTGAAATTTGATAATGTTTTAATTCTTAATTGTATTGCAAATGTAATTAATGTCATCAAGTCACGTCAAGTCGTTTTTTATTGTCAATTTCTTTACATGCGCTGGTCATACAAAGAATTGAAATTGCGTATAGCCAAGAGAGATATCCTCCGCGCTCCTGCACCTTGGCACTTGGCCAATAAAACAAGTTAATTGAAGATGCTCATATGATTCCTTTCTTCCCCTGAAGTGAAACTACGTTTCTTACTTTCCCATGCAGAGAGACATAGACTCTAGACTCTACTGTGGACATAGGCAATTGGGAGGGAAAGTGGAAAACAGCGATCCTAGCGGTTACGTTCCAAACACCAGGGTGATCCTATTGAAACTCCCATAGACAAGTTTTTAAAAAAATCCCACAAAGATATGACTTGGAACTATAACACCAGACACATTTTTCAGCGTACACAATAGCATGAACTACTACCTGTGAAAATCTCAAGTCATTTTTTGCCCTTTTAAGAAAAATAGAAATTGTGCCAATCTGGTCGGAAACGGACTACAGCTCCCAGCATGCTGTGCTTCGCGCCTCGTTGACAACACAGAGAAACAAACGAACGCGAACGAACGCAAGTTCTTCGCATATCTTCACATTCTTGTAATCCTATGAGTTCCACATTGTCTTCTTATTACACATATATACACGCGATCATTTTGGTATGGTTTTAAATTCTCTAGTAGATATGATGGCTTCTGTGGTGACGAGTAACCACCTCTCTGGCTCATGTTTGGCTATGCTAATTTGGCTATGCTAATTACATGGAGTAAACAAGCCACACATGCCAGTCAGTGTAGTTCTGTATTAGCTTTTTAAAGAATATTAAAATCAGCTCAGATCAGTGAAAAACCGAACATTTTACCACCTGGTTCGATAAAACGGGCCAACATGCCCATAATATGACTGCCACTACTTCTACTTCGTCGTCAGGGCCGAGATGTAATTTTTCAAAGAAAAAAAACATTCATTTGTTGCAGGGGGTTGGAACGTTGCCAGCAGGGGGCGATGAGATTACTTTCCCTCCCTATTAGACATAGACAGTATACATGCATTACACCTAGAGTACCTATACAATACCCATACAGCATGGCTTGACATTAACTTTTTTGCTTGCCGGACAGTGTGGCTAGTGGTTTTCCCGAGTCACTAGCCATCCAGCTGTTCTATTAGCCATATTTATCGTGACGCTGTACATCTAACCTCAGAAGATGAGTGCATGCGTTTCTACATGGAAATAAAGCAAACAAATTGAAACTGAGTAACTGAGCTTGTTCTTGAACTTAAATACAAATGATTTATACACTACGGGCAAAGTGCAGAATATACTCCATTCTGATATGTCATACCATAGAATAAGCTACCTGCCAAATTGGCTAGTGACACTGAAACTGTTACCAGCCACAGCCAAGTTTTACCAGCATTTGGCCGGTTGGCAGGTGCCAGTGTCAAGCCCTGCCATACAGACATGTAAAGTGCAAGACTGGGCAACAGCAGACATACATAGAACATGTATTACGTAAAAAGAGGTAGTGTTTTGCATTCCAGTTATGTCCTATTGTGATGATTCTGGTATGGTGGTAGTAGCATTTTGAATAATAATAAATATAAAGTAAGCAATTTGTAATATGCAGTATTTACAACTAGTTAGTACCTAGTTTTCCAGTACTGTCATTCAAGTAACAGGCATGGAGTAGCAGCAACTGTGTCAATGTGTGTGTGTGTGTGTGTGTGTGTGTGTGTGTGTGTGTGTGTGTGTGTGTGTGTGCTTTGAGCTGTGTGTGTGTGTGTGTGTGTGTGTGTGTGTGTGTGTGTGCGTGCGTGCTTTTGAGTCAGAGCAGTGTGTGTGTGTGTGTGTGTGTGTGTGTGTTTTGAGTAGAATGTGCACAATACAGTGTTGGGGGGGGATCAGTATGTGTGTGTGTTTGTGTGTGTGTGTGTGTGTGTGTGTGTGTGTGTGTGTGTGTGTGTGTGTGTGTGTGTGTGTGTGTGTGTGTGTGTGTGTGTGTGTGTGTGTGATTTCTTTACAAAACATGTCATATTTATATTATATTTAATGTGAAACGGCATAACATTAAAATTACATTGGGTTCTCTATATCTCAACATACACAAGGCATATCACCACACACTTTCTTGACTGTATGCTTGTTTATTTAGAGCGAACAATGTGTTTGGCCTCTGCATGTGTATCATCAGGTTCGCTCATGCAGAGTGTGCAGTCAGGTGAACTTGTTTCTTTTGAAGTATTGAACACTCCTGCGTTTACCAGCACCTGGAAGCTGTGCACGGGCCTTTGAACTGTTGAATAAACTCGGCACATGTTCCCTACCCCTGTGCTGCTGCAGCTGACTACTATGTCTCAGCATAATATTATGCTTCATCCACCTGCTGAGCACCGGCATCAAGACAGATGTTTCACACTTCTGTCCATTTCAATATGTTGTTGTGTTGCCAGATGTTTTACACTTCTGTCCATTTCAATATGCTGTTGTGTTGCCAGATGTTTCACACTTCTGTCCATTTCAATATGTTGTTGTGTTGCCAGATGTTTTACACTTCTGTCCATTTCAATATGCTGTTGTGTGGCTCACGCATCAGTGTTGCCAGTGTTTCCCGCCCAATTGGGTTGCTTAGGATGACTGTCTGCGGGTAAAAAGGGGGAACCCCCCCCCCCCCCCCCCCAAACTTCAAGCACTGATTATCATAGCTTATGATATACAATAAAGCTTAGAGTCTGACGAAGGCCTACAGATATCATACTGTATTTGTGTACCTATTTGCATGGCAACATTTGCTAGGCAAAACATCCTCCTTAGCAATCAGCAGCAGTGATAGAGTTCCTAGGAGATACAGTAGTGTGATGGTGTCTGGATGAGACCACTTTCCCAAATAACAACATGACTGTTTGCTAACACTTTATTTTAGGGATACATCTATTAGCACTAATACACACAATGTTCTTGTATAAGTAACTCGTGAGGCATGTACAAAGCAAAATCAAACATTTGTTAGGCATGTATTCGCAAATGTCTTGTTCATGCAAAATAAGGGATTTATTACCAATTTAACCTTAGTAAGGACCTAGCAGGCCTTAGCATTTGCTTAGTACATGCCTTACAAGTTATGCAGGCATTACTATTGTATGTATTAGTGCTAATAGATGTATCCCTAAAAGTGTTACCGACTTTTTTTTAACCTTCATGATGTCCTTAATAAGCATGTGAGTGGTAACAGTAGTATAACTCACTCCCACTATTTTTTACATCTTAGCGCAGCACTATGGCTCTCTGTAATGTCATGGCAATGTTGTTATGATGTAGTTAAAGTGATACTGCACCATTTTTTGGAAATAATTCCTATTACACCTCCCCTTGAGTTAAATGATTGCGTTTTACATTTCTCTTGTACTTTCAATTGTTCTCAGACTATGGCAGTGCAAATTTAACTTCCATGCTAGCAGTTAACAATGACCCCTATGAGACCAGTTAGCCGCCAGCTGGTCTCATAGGACTCAATGTTAACTGCTAGATTGGAGGTAAACTTTGCACTGCCATACCCAGAGAACTGTTGAAAATACAGGAGAAAGGTAAAGCTCAATTATTTAACTCAAGGGGAGGTGATATGAGTTTGTTTCCAAAAAGGGGACAGTATCACTTTAAGCATTTTCAGCAAGTGAATAGGGTCACCGGCGCCCCCTGCTGCAGTAAGAGGCTACTGTACATGACCCCAGAATGCTCTATACGTTTCAGTTCTAGGTAGTACTAGGTAGTGCCAGAATTAGTGATAGTTTTTCAGCAATTCCATTGTGTTAGGATGCCTGAATCTTGAATGCTTTTCCAAAGTGCCACCTGACTTTTTTAACCTTCATGATGTCCTTAATAAGCTTCTGAGTGGTAACAGTGACATAACTCATTCCTACTGTACTGCTTTACATCATATTGTCCATGAGTCATGGCCCCAGAATTCTCAGTGCATTTCAGGTCTATGTAGTAGTAAACTGGCAAGGCCTCTACAGCCATTCTGCAGTTGGTTATCATATCTTTATATGTGTCAAGTCAAGTAGGTTTTATTTTCAATTTCTTTACATGTACTGGTCATACAAAGAATTTGAAATTACATTTCTTGCTTTCCCATACAGACATAGACTAATCTAGGTAAGGACATAGACAGTATAGACATAGACACTTATACATGGACTTAAGACAGTATGGACATGGACAGTGCTCATACAGACATTTAAAGTGCAAGACTGGACAACAGAAGACTTGTAGAGTCTTGGAGTGTGAAGTAGGCCTATACACATATGCTTGGATGCCTATACACATATGCTTGGAGTGTGTAGTATACAAATAATACAAATACAAATACAAATGGAGTGTGTAGTATACAAATATTATCCTATATTGCTTCAGCGCATTCAAAACACAGCAGCAAGGGTCTTCACCAAAACAAAAAAAGTATGCATTACTCCAGTCCTTAAACCGTTGCACTGGCTGTCTGTGAAGTACAGAATTGATTTATTATAAGGTTTTACTTCTTGTTTTTAAATCGCTGAATGGGTAAATGGTTTCTTCCTAGATATTCTTTCTAGGATATTCTTTCTTGCAGCCTTCAAGAAACAACTGAAGACCTTCCTCTTTCGAGAGAATCTACTAGACTAATGCTTGAACTGGCCTTGCCCCAGGGCAGACTCCTGACATGATGTTTAGTTTAGTTTGTGTGTGTGTACTCGTTATTTAGGCCTACTCTTTAATTAAAAAAACAAAACAAAACAAAAACCAACCCCTCTGCAACTGCACTTGTTGTTCTGTATATCTCCTGTGCACTTTGTATTTGCTTGTGATGTTGGCTTGAATATGTCCTCTTTTGAAAGTCGCTTTGGTTATAAAGCGTCTGCCAAATGCAATGTAATGTAATATTCTTCAAAGGTATACACCAACCAGGTCATCGAGATCCATGGACCAGAATTGATTCATTATTCCACATATTAAATCTAAAAATGGAGAAGCAGCTTTTAGTTACCACGCAGCAAGACTGTGGAACCACTTTCTAATTTTTATTGAAA
>NC_085879.1:50008380-50010880 GCF_034702125.1 Engraulis encrasicolus
TTTGAAGTGTTTTGAAGTGACTTATCTGCTCATTTTCACATTATGTTCGATAGGCGACAAAACTTTTGTCTTGTGAAAATCTGCCCTGTCTGTGTTCATTAAAGGGTCAATCTTTCTTTGGTGCATGAAATTTATTTTTGTACATACATTTTCATTCGGGAGGGTTGTAGCTTTCACATGAGTTACTTCTGAAGCCAATTGATTAATTGAAAGTCAGGTTATTAGCTGTTATTCCACACAGATGGATAGGCGACAACTCTTTTGGAGACGGCTGTAGTTGTTTGGAGACGGATAAAGCTAACTTTTTCAAACTAATATCATCCCAAGACAACCTCTATACAAATACCTACTGGCTATTCCAACCTACAGGACCATTTGCAACTACATGGGTATTGTAAAAACTTAAAACAGGCCTACTTTTAAAACCTTCTAAAATCTCTACATACTGTTCCCTTCTTTGTGGAGAGCTCCAGTTTCATCTGTTACATCAGCAAATGTGCAGTCATGGGTAAGCGATTAGGGCGTCAGACTTGTAGCCCAGAGGTTGCTGGTTTGACTCCTGACCCACCAGGTTGGTGGGGGGAGTAATTAACCAGTGCTCTCCCCCATCCTCCTCCATGACTGAGGTACCCTGAGCATGGTACCGTCCGCCGCACTGCTCCCTTGGGGCGCCATTGAGGGCTGCCCCCTTGCATGGGTGAGGCATAAATTCATAATTTCTTTGTGTGCTGTGTGCAGTGTTCACTTGTGTGCTGTGGAGTGCTGTGTCATAATGACAATGGGAGTTGGAGTTTTCCAATGGGCTTTCAAACTTGAACTCCAGTTTCATATCAGCAAACCAAAACGTTTTCAGTCACCGGACCTTCCTCAGTGCTTCCTGTTTGCACCAAGGAGGGTCTGGTGACCGAAAAGGTTTCGCACATGTGGGTGGCACTTTTTAGCACTTGTACACGTATACCTCTTTTCCACTGCCGCTTTTCTGGAACGCCTACAGCTCGACACAGCACGACTCGGCCACCACTTTGCTGTGTCGTGAATATTCGAAAAGCAAAAAGTGGCAGCTGAGTAGCGGTTTGTCGAGCTGTAGGCCTACCAGAAAACCGGCAGTGGAAAAGAGGCAATACAGTATATCACGAAAGTGAGTACACCCCTCACAGTTTTTGCAGATTTATGAGTATATCTTTTCATAGGAAAGCATTACAGAAATGTCACTTTGACACAATGATTAGTGACCTTTTAACAACATATTTAACCACTTAAATTTCTTGTTCACTCGGAAAAAAACAAAATACAGCCATTAATGTTTGAACATGTACCCACAGACCCACAAAAGTGAGTACACCCCAGATTAAAATCCAGTAGAGAAGGGGCCATGTTGGCCCGAATCGTCTCAAAACGAAAAGGGATTAAAATGGAGGTCATCAGTGTGCGTTTCAACCTTTTTTTTGCATTGAAGTTTTACATTTTGAGTGTGCACCTGGCTTAAATAGATTCAGACAGACTGGGCATCACCTTTGGCAGCCCGTTCCCCTTTCACACACTGGCCGTGTGTGTGTGTGTGTGTGTGTGTGTGTGTGTGTGTGTGTGTGTGTGTGTGTGTGTGTGTGTGTGTGTGTGTGTGTGTGTGTGTGTGTGTGTGTGTGGAACCTTTTGCAGCCCGTTCCCCTTTCACACACTGGTTGTGTGTATTTATGTGTGTGTGTGTGTGTGTGTGTGTGTGTGTGTGTGTGTGTGTGTGCGCGTGTGTGTGTGTGTGTGTGTGTGTGTGTGTGTGTGTGTGTGTGTGTGTGTGTGTGTGTGTGTGTGTGTGTGTGTGTGTGTGTGTGTGTGTGTGTAAGATTTGGCATTAACAGCTAGTTTGGTATATGATTAGGTAAAAGGGCTTTCTCTTGAGGGGAGACACACACACACACACACACACACACACACACACACACACACACACACACACACACACACACACACACACACACACACAGACAAACACACACACACACACACACACACACACACACACACACACACACACACACACACACACACACACACACACACACACACACACACAGACAAACACACACACGCGTGCACGCACACACACAGTCACACACAGTCACACACAGTCACACACACACACACACACACACACACACACACACACACACACACACACACACACACACACACACACACCTCCAGATATGTATGCACATGTTGAGTGTATCATTAATGTGTTCACGGCAGCAGTTCCTCTGCCTCTAGGCCAAAGGCAATACTAGTCTCCCTCTCACACACACACACACACACAGACGCAGACAGACACACACACACACACACACACACACACACACACACACACACAGACAGACAGACAGACAGACAGACAGACAGACAGACAGACAGACACACACACACACACACACACACACACACACACACACACACACACACACACACACACACACACACACACACACACACACACACTGTTAAGGAGTAA
>NC_085879.1:50035880-50038380 GCF_034702125.1 Engraulis encrasicolus
ATTCTTAAGAATCGAAAAGAATCGAATCGCTGGCCCCTGTGCAATGCCCTAGCTCCATAACACAATAGTAGTGGAAAAGTAATTGGAAAAAATCGAATTGAACCGAATCGCATCGTATCGTGGGGAATTCTTAAGTATCGAAAAAAAATTGAATCCCTGATTTAAGAAATCGATACCGTATCGTATCGTCATGAAGGCTGTGATTTACACCCCTAGTGTGTGTGTGTGTGTGTGTGTGTGTGTGTGTGCGCGTGCGTGCGTGTGTGTGTATCTGTAATGGTGTATGCTGGGAGGAGAGATATTTACCTGTCTCACTGTGTGTGTGTGTGCGTGTGTGTGTGCGTGTGTGTGTGTGTGTGTGTGTGTGTGTGTGTGTGTGTGTAGATAGGAGAGCTTGGCACGTGCAGTGTATTCTGGTCTCACCACTCGTGTGTGTTTGTGCGTGTGTGTGTGTGTGTAGATAGGGGAGCGTGGTTTGAACCTGTCTGGCGGCCAGAAGCAGCGCATCAGCGCGGCACGAGCAGTGTATTCTGGTCTCACCACTGTGTGTTTGTGTGTGTGTGTGTGTGTGTGTGTGTGTGTGTGTGTGTGTGTGTAGATAGGAGAGCGTGGTTTGAACCTGTCTGGTGGCCAGAAGCAGCGCATCAGCGTGGCACGAGCCGTGTACTCAGGCAGAGATATCTACCTGCTGGACGACCCGCTGTCCGCCGTCGACGCCCACGTGGGGAAACACATCTTCCAGGAGTGTGTCAAGAAGAGCCTCAAGGGGAAATCAGTCATACTGGTCACACACCAGCTACAGGTACACACACACACACACACCACCTACACACACGCACACACACCAGCTACAGGTACGCACGCGTGCACTCACGCACACTCACACACACACACACACACACACACACACACACACACACACACACACACACACACACACGCGCGCGCATGCACACATACAAACACAAGTATTGTGTTTACAGAAGATGACAGTATTATGATACTATGATATGATATGATACTGTACTGCATTTGGGTATCATTTGTGACTCATATTTACAATGCAAAAACATCGATTTCTTAACATTTTCAAAATGCATACATGTTATTTTGCAGTGAAGCTCTGCTTCTTTGTGATGATGTGTGTCTATTGGCTCTGCTCTGGTCAGATCTTGAGTTCTCTGATCTCATCCAATAGTATCTCGAGTTCTGTGATGAAGTGCTCCTATTGGAGGACGGGGAGATCAAGGAGGCGGGGCCTCACTCTGCCCTCATGAAGGATAACAGCCGCTACGCTACGCTAATCGCTAACTACCAGATGGAGCAGACACAGGTACACACACACACACACACACACACACAAACACACATGCACACACACGCACACAAACAACCACACTTAAATTGGTTAATGTGTGCTGTGAAATGCATGGTGATTTCTCCCTCAGTAGTGTTTTAAAGTGATGGTTGTAGATGGGGGAGTAGATGGGTGTCATGGCATGTGATTTTAGAGTGGTAATTTTGGAGATACTACCAGGGCCCATTACCCCTCATATATTTGGAATAACTTGGTAACTCGGATAATGTTCGCGCAAAGTAGAAAACACTTTGGGGGGTGGACTACTGGATGGATGTCACGGTTCAAATGGCCTTGGGGTGAATCTACTCTGACTACTCTGAATCTACTCTGGACCATCACTTTAACTTTAACTCTCTGAATGGTTGCTCCATCTTATCAAAAACACATTTTTAATGAGCATCTACTTTAACTACTCACAGATTTGAAAATCCAGTTAAAATGACAGAATCAATGTCGATGAGTGAGTCGTCTTTCATTTATTTTCCCTGCTCCACTACGTACATTTAAATTTTCACTACGTCACATCTCTGAAAATCAAGTTAAAATGGCAGAATCAATGTCGATGGGTGAGTCCATGCGAGCGGCCATTGTGGCTGAAACTACTGTTTATCTTCCCCTTCTCTACATCTACATTTTTGCGATGTCACATCTCTGAAAATCCCATGATCCTGATTGGTTGTACTGCATTTTTGTTTGGGATCTGGTGAATCCGATTGGTCCTCCAGACCGTGTGAGCTCACAAAGGAAATTCAGGCTCGGAGTGTTTTGATAGGTGCATGTCTGTGTGGGTGTTCTGTAAGGTGTGTTCTGATTGACTGATGTTTGTGTTCTGATTAGGAGCAGAATAAAGAGGAGGCGGCTGATTCGCTGTCAGAGGAGGCGCCTCAGCCAATAGAAGACAAGGCTGTCAAGAACGGAATCATCAACACCGGTACACACCTTGTGCCTGTGTCTGAGTGCGTGTGTGTGTTTATGTGTGTGTGTGTGTGTGTGTGTGTGTGTGTGTGTGTGTGTGTGTGTGTGTGTGTGTGTGTGTGTGTGTGTGTGTGTGTGTGTCTGAGTGCGTGTGTGTGTGTGTGTGTGTGTGTTTGTGTGTGTGTGTGTGCGTGCGCGTGCGCTTATCATGTTTTTGCGTTAACG
>NC_085879.1:50048380-50052088 GCF_034702125.1 Engraulis encrasicolus
GGCTGGCGCACAGCATTCTGGGTCTTGTGGTTCCTTGAAGAACCCTGCGTTTTTCAGGGTTCTCTGATGTACCCTAATTCAGTTATGATGATTTGCGAGGGTTCTTGACGGCACCTTCAGGTGAATAAAAGCACCAAATGGTGCTTCAATGAACCATAAGGTTCTTGGGGGATCCTAAAGGTTCTTCAGGGAACCGCTCAATTTTTACAGTGCAGGTCATTTGGGGTCACTGGGGTTACTATAGGTCATGTGGGGTCACTGGGGTTAGTTACTACAGGTCATGTGGTGTCACTAGGGTTAGTTACTACAGGTCATGTGGGGTCACTGGGGTTAGTTACTAAAGGTCATGTGGGGTCACTGGTGTTACTAGAGGTCATGTGGGGTCACTGGTGTTAGTTACTACAGGTCATGTGGGGTCACTGGTGTTAGTTACTACAGGTCATGAGGGGTCACTGGGGTTAGTTACTACAGGTCATTTGGGGTCACTGGGGTTAGTTACTACAGGTCATGAGGTCACGGGGTTAGTTACTACAGGTCATGTGTGGTGGCTGGGGTCACTACAGGTCATGAGGGGTCAGTGGGGTTAGTTACTACAGGTCATGAGGGGTCACTGGGGTTAGTTACTACAGGTCATGTGGGGTCACTGGGGTTACTACAGGTCATGTGGGGTCACTGGGGTTAGTTACTACAGGTCATGTGTGTTCACTGGGGTTAGTTACCACAGGTCATGTGGGGTCACTGGGGTTAGTTACTACAGGTCATGTGGGGTCACTGGGGTTAGTTACTACAGGTCATGTGGGGTCACTGGGGTTAGTTACTACAGGTCATGTGTGGTCACTGGGGTTAGTTACTACAGGCCATGTGGGGTGGCTGGGGTTAGTTACTACAGGCCATGTGGGGTCACTGGGGTTAGTTACTACAGGTCATTTGGGGTCACTGGGGTTACTACAGGTCATGTGGAACAGGATGTTACTGCAGGTCATGTGGGGTCACTGGGGTTAGTTACTACAGGTCATGACGGGTCACTGGGGTTAGTTACTACAGGTCATTCGGGGTCACTGGGGTTAGTTACTACAGGTCATGTGGGGTCACTGGGGTTAGTTACTACAGGTCATGTGGGGTCACTTACACACCTCTTTTGGCCAGGTGCATCAGGAGGATAAGAAAGCTCCCGCACAGTATGGGATTACGTATACATTCAGTTCAGTATCCCGAATATGATACTAATATTAAAGTGGAATTCACCTCTGGGCAAGGTGTGCTGTTATCACATGTAATTTATCCTCGTTTTGCATTTTGCATGGGAAAAATAAAGTAATTTGCATTATTTAGTTTAATTTAATACAATTATGTGCTGAACCGCGATTGTCAAAGCTATTTTAACATACTCAGTTAACCAGAATGCACTGCGGGAAACTAAGTAATCGTTGCCAGGTTAACGCGTCACCGAATTCGAAGGAATCTTGCGTTCTGGCTGCTCAGTGCTCGCTGCCAGCAGTCGTGGCTGGTTTTAGGACAAATGTAGGCTGATATCCGAGACAGATTGATGTTGTTAATGTAGACTGTTGAAAAACATAACAATCATGCATTTTCCTCACTGAGTCTCATTGCGCAAACTACATAGCTACTAACAGCGAATAAAAAGCGAATGGAAAAACAAACTGTTGAGAAGTGCAGCTCGTGTCACAACTGTCGCTGTCCTCAGATTAGTGCTGAAACGGAAAATGAGAAGGCTAGCCTAACCTTACATTAAGCCTATTTTTGTAAAAATAAATAAATGTAATACTCATTCAAGGAGGAAGTAGCCTGTCTATCTATGCTCATGTTCTATCTATCTGTTTAATCCCATCAAATCCAAAGGCGAGGCGGACTTGTCTCCGTTCAACCAAGTTTATCAAAGAGCGCACGCTTTCTCGCCCTCTCTCTCTCTCTCGTGCTGGTGTTTTACCAAAAGCCGTTTCATCCGGACCTCTGCTGTTGGTCCCTAACAAATAGGCCTACAAGCCAGAGGAAATTGATCATTTGTAGGCCTAAATAAAACAAATGTGCAGGCTGCCTTTTAAAAATGGTCTTCATCCCATTCATTGACTCTGATGCAAGTGCAACATGAAGGAAAATCGCCCCTCTGTAAATTGCACCGTGCGCACGCATTTCTGGGCATTCAGCTGTTCAGGTTATGCTTTCTGTTTTAAGAAGATGAGAAATGACTTGCGTGAAACATAGCTTACAAACCCACATAGGCCTAAATGGCGCATCGGTACACCCGACCGTCTCCATCTCGCCAGTTTGAGGGAGGTGTTGGGTTAGACCTGCATTTTGAAGATGTAGGCTATCGTCGCTTACTTTGGTCAAGTGTTTAATTTGATTTGTCCGTTTGCGTCTCAACTGTCCCTCGAGAGGAAGTCTGTGTTCATAATTTATGCAAAATAGGCGGCCCTGACTGCCTGGGGAGTGAGCTGAAATCTACAATGACTTGACAGTAGATTTCAGTAGCCTGCCTGAGTGTGCCTTGTTCTTGCTCGTGTTGTTTACATGCAATCAAGTCCAAGTGCAGTAATGATAGCCAGCGCATGCATTTATGGCTACCTTGTTTGCAACCTGCGTAAGAGGAGCATGAACATCGCCAGCAGTGCAAGGAGGACGCCACGTTTGAGGATAGAAATGGTCGCAGCCTCCTTCAGCTATCCATCAAATAACTTTGAATAATCTTAAAATAAAGCCTGATTCAATTAAAGACAATTCACTGTCGAGCTCCTATTGTTTAGCCCATTAGGACTCGGAGTGTCCGTGGCCGCTGCACCGTGATGCGGACCGGACCTCAAATAATTCAGCAAGCTTTTAAAAAATATTTAAATTAATAGCAAAGCAAAACAAAAACAAAAAAATGATGTAGGCAATGCCTACCATGTGTTATTACAGCTTGCAGGCCTAATAGGCTACACCTGGCAGGCGTAGACATCGTGGACTGGTGCGCTCCGATAACCTATCATAATAGGTGATTTGTAATGACAATGAGCGCATATTAACAATGCGGTCAAAACGTTTTTTAAGCAGTTGGATTGAATGCACCAAGGCTTTTACCATTGTGCAGTAACCTATAGGCCCACTTGAAGTAGGCTTATTATCCGGACAATGTAAATATCTCCATCCTCGAAATGTGTTATCTGCCTGCCTGCTGTTCTGTTCCATGCCGCCTGTCATGCCGAGGTGATTTGATGACGCGTCCAATCAAATCACCCAGCAACGTTCTAATGGCATTGTAGTCGTTATTTTTTCTTCCGGTGATTTGATGACGCTTGAAATCACCATTACTAAAACAATAAATAGCTTTTATATTTAATATAAAGATATTATATCCAGTGGCTACATAATCCCCTGTTATAATGTGGTCTAATACAGAGATAGGGCACAATATTGTTTGAAAGGTGAATTCCGCTTTAAGTATTCCAAATTTGTGTTTGAGCATATAAACACTTCAGTATCCCGAATAAGCCCTTATTGGGGATACTGAGACATCGGCATATGCTAGGTGGAGTATTCCGAAAAAAGCCGGGATACTGGCGCATGTATAGCCTACACCTTATCCCGGATACAGGGGCTTCCCATGGAACGCTGTTGCTGGTATCCAGGCTACACGCATTTGAAGAGAATTCTATAACGGTCAAGAATGTTAACTGGGATATAACGCTCTGTGCGCATATAAACTCT
>NC_085879.1:50052188-50057188 GCF_034702125.1 Engraulis encrasicolus
GCGCAAAGTAGATAGTGCAAAGTCATTGCCAAGCTTCGCATGTCCGCGGTCATGGATGTAGAATAACACCTCTTCTGGAATATTTTCTCATAAAAGTAGGCTATCCACTAGAAGGCACACTATATGCGGCCGGTAACTGGAGCTACGACTTCCTTTCATTCCGTTTAATATTGAGTTGTTTAAAATATAGGCTAAACGGACGCAAGGCAAGCTGGGCACATGCGAAGGGACATGGGACATGATTTGTGCAGTCTGGAAGGCTACTACTGCGCGTTGTTTAAGCCCCGTTTGACAGTCGGGAACAACGGCACAAGAAACATGGAGGAATATTAAGGTATGATGACATAGGCCTACAGGCAAATCAGAAAATTATTTAAACCGAACATTATTAATGCCGCATGTGTCCTTGTCTTATCACTGCGCTAATTAGTCTCAAAACTTTCACAAGACTGAGGTGTTCTCCTCTCGCCTTGGTCATTTTAATGTCCACTACTAGGCTACTATGCATTGTAATGACAGATCCCAAAACAGGTCAGTTGAGATGAACTTCGCTACTTTATTTTCACGTGAAGGTTTTCATTTCCAAACGCGCGCTGATGTGCTGCTGGTAGCTCGCTGCTGCCACTCATATTCGCAAGACTAGCTCTGTCGGATTCCTCTCGCGCGTGAGACACAGGTGACACGTGACACAGGTGCTTCATGGGTATTGTAGGCTCGTTAAATCGCATTGCATTGCGCTTGTAGCAAAGACGGTCCGAGGGGAAAAACTACAAAATGCGGTGCCTCATCATTTAGAATAGTAACGGACCCGCCAGAATGGCTAGTGAACCTTCGGTATCTACTAGCCAACGCCGACTTTCACCCGCATTTGGCTACCTGGCGTGTGTTAGTGTTAAGCCCTGACACACACACACACACACACATTATACACACACACACACACACACACACACACACACACACACACACACACACACACACACACACACACACACACATTATACATACACACACACACACACACACACACACACACTTCCTCTCTCTCTCACAAACACACACACTAATAGTCTCCTCTCTCCTCTCTCTCCTCCAGATCATCTTGCTGGATGAGGCGACGGCCTCTATTGACTCTGAGACCGACTCCCTTGTGCAGCAGACTATAAGAGAGGCCTTTAGGGAGTGTACTGTCCTGACCATAGCTCACCGCATTAACACCGTACTACACAGCGACCGCATACTCGTCATGGACAACGGACAGGTACACACACACACACACACACACACACACACACACACACAGACATTATACACACACACACACACACACACACACACACACACACACACACACACACACACACACACACACACACACACTCACACACAGCACTGTCCTCACCATAGCTCACCGCATCAACACCGTCACTTCGGGTATAAATAAAGTCACCTTACCTTACCTTACCTTACGTGAGCTAATGTCAATTGTTTGTTAATGAATAAGCTGTAAAAGTGCAGAAATGCAACTTTATACTGTAGTGTGTTAGGACCGCATGAATCCCGAGGGGAAATTAAGGTGTCTAGTAGCATACACAAGACAGTACACACAACATTGCACATATATTAACTAGTGGTGTGGATCGGCAATGCCCTCACAATCCGATTCGATCACGATTCAAGAGGTTTTGATTCGATTCGATTCTATGCGATCCGATCCGTTCCGATCCGATTCAATTCTATAATGCATTGCAATGCATTACATTTCTACTGAAAGCAAAGCAAATGTTTCATCAGTCATGATGAGGCAATACAAGTAGTCAGATACTGAGCAACAATTTATTGGCTGTTTTCTGAATCAGTCTGTATCAGTCTTGCAGTGTTTTGAAGTGCTTTTATTTAATTTAACATTCATTTGCTCCCGAAATATCCATGGAAGTAATTTAGGTAACTTAAAAAAATTGCCGGCTCGATTCTGGAACTTGCCGGATCGATTCTGGATCGTCCATGCCCCGCATTGGATTGCATTGCCAAATCATTGTTGACACCAGTGTTCACGCTAGAATTCTTACTGGCCGGACAAGTGGCCGGCTGCATTGCAGAATACCGGACATTTAGAATATCTAACGGACCTTCCCTCATATAGCCAAACACACACTCCCTAATGGGTCAAAGTGGCTAGTAAATTGGTAATTTCTACCAGCAAAACTTAAATTTCACTAGCATTGGGCCAGTTGGCTGGTGTTAAAGAGCCAGCTGCTTGTATGCACGGGGAGCAAACGCGCGCTCTCTTTCACATACCCGAGAGCTCGAACGAACTGAAAGAAAAAAAGCAGCCAGCCAACGTACTGCGCGCATAGGCATATCTAGCCAAGTTATCATATCGACTGAAAACATTGTGTTTTATCAGCAAACCCGAAGATGATTTCTCTACTCAAATTGGGTAACGATGTGATAACTGTAATGGTTGTGCAGTAACGGTAACAACGCTACTGAAATTTGAACTGTATTGCGTTGTGTCCCTGCGCTCTAAAGGGAATTGACACGTTCCGTACGCCGCTCTATGTGGGCGTGTGAGATACATCCACTAGCCATTTTGGCCGGTGATGAAAAAAGTGATAAAGCCCTGCATGCACTTTCAGTGGGACTTCTCATGGGCATATCGTTCTCTGAAATGTTTAATTTGACCCTCGACTGTAGTCTAGCCTACTTGGAGATCCACCACCATTTTTCAGCAGAGGTAAAAGTGAAAGTGACTCGATGCTGCGCATGCCATCGCATTGGGTCCCAAACAGTTAGGCTTGACTTCGCAACTATAATAATAATAATAATTGTATTTGTATAGCACTGTGTCATACAAGGCATGTAACTCAAAGTGCTTAACAAATGAAAAAAAAAAACATTTTTAGAGATAGATTTAAAAGGAGAGGTATAGAGGAGAGGCAGAAAAAGCAGGAAGGCAGAGGAAGAAGAGATAGACAGAGAATGTAGAGTCATAAGGTCAACGTAGGATAGGACCAGGATTCTTAGATGTGTAAGGTCCATAGTGGCTGGGCCTATCATAAGTCATAGATAGTCACACAGAGATTGGGCGCTCAGGTGCGGCCCCTGGTGGCATCAGGGGTGAGGAAAAACTCCCTTTCGCTTGATTCATAGTTTGTAAGGGGGAAAAAAAAAGCTCAGTGAAGTCTGAGAAAAAAAGACCCCCTATAGTCAGGAAGAAACCTCA
Source organism: Engraulis encrasicolus (assembly GCF_034702125.1). Classification (NCBI taxonomy): domain Eukaryota; kingdom Metazoa; phylum Chordata; class Actinopteri; order Clupeiformes; family Engraulidae; genus Engraulis; species Engraulis encrasicolus. Next base: position 50,055,415 of record NC_085879.1, read on the forward strand.
GGCAGAGACCAGCGGCCACCTAGGGGAGCCCCCTGCCAGGGCTGGTTGCGAGTAGTAAGGGCGCTGCGGCAGCTGGGACACTATGACGCCTTGGCGGCTAGGAGTTGGCAAGGATGAAGAGGTGGGTCTTCAGCTGCTTCTTAAAGGAGTCGACGGAGGTGGCTGATCGGATCTCGATGGGGAGGGCGTTCCATCTCTTGGGCGCATAGCAGGCAAACGCGGCGTCGCCGATCTTCTTCTGCGGGGGGGTGGGGGTCCTTAGCAGCTTGGCATCAGTGGACCTGAGAGCTCGAGCAGGGGCATAAAAAGAGAGCATGTCTGAGATATAGCTAGGGGCAAGTCCATTTAATGCTTTAAATACTGTGAGCAGAATCTTAAAGTCGATTCTGTATGAGACAGGTAACCAGTGCAGGTCTGCCAAGACAGGAGAGATGTGCTCTCTCATTCTGGTTCTTGGATTCTTGCCGCAGAATTTTGAATGAGTTGCAATTTGTCAATTAATTTTTTTGGGAGACCAGAGAAGAGTGCATTGCAGTAGTCTATCCTACTGGTGACAAAGGCATGAATAAGTTTCTCAGCGTCTTGTTGGGGGGCCAAGCCGCGCACTTTGTTAACATTTCTAAGATGGAAAAAAGCAGATTTTGTTATCTTGTTGATGTGAGGCTCAAAGCTCAAATCCGAGTCTATGACCACACCTAGGCTAGTAACCTTATCTTTAATGTGTATGCTTAGGTCACCTAGGCTTGAGTGGAGTTTTGCACGTTTTTCCTTAGGCCCAATGAGCAACACTTCAGTTTTATCCTCATTTAATTTTAGGAAGTTACTGTTCATCCAATCTGTGATGGCAGACATGCATTTAGTCAAGGCATGAATGGCAGTGGTTTGGCTAGGCTCGACAGAGATATATAGTTGAGTGTCATCGGCATAGCTATGAAAATCAACATTGTGCTCTCTGATGATGGAGCCCAGGGGCAACATATAGAGAGAGAAGAGGAGAGGGCCCAATCAACTACCCTGAGCAACTCCAAAAGGCACATCATACTTGTTGGAGACGTGTTCTCCGATGGTGACAAAAAACTGCCTTCCTGTAATATATGTTTTGAACCACTCTAAGACGTGACCGGACAAGCCTACCCAAGATTCAAGGCGGTCAATTAGTATGTTGTGGTCTATCGTGTCAAAGGCGGCACTGAGGTCGAGGAGGATACGTGCTGAAACTTTGTTTGCGGCAGTGCTGAGCCTAAGATCACTTATTATTTTGGTTAGTGCTGTTTCGGTGCTATGGTTGGCTCTAAAGCCTGATTGGAATTTTTCCAAGATATCAGATGTTGATTAAGCTGTTTAAATACAACTTTTTCTAGTACCTTGCTTATAAAGGGGAGGTTTGATATAGGTCTGTAGTTGTTTAAAGAATTCTGATCTAAATTTGTCTTTTTTAGGAGTGGCTTTACCATGGCTGTTTTGAATGAGCTTGGAAAAATGCCTGTAAGCATAGAGGTGTTAACAATTTGCAGTAAAGGTGCTGCTAAGCAACCAAGTATGTTTTTTAGCAGATGTGTGGGGATCGCGTCAAGGCTGCAGGTAGACTGCTTACTTTCCCTGACTATTTTACAGAGGTCGTCCTCTGTAATTGGACAAAACTTTTGGAAGCTCTCAGGTCTCCTAGGGGGGTTTAACCCTCCCCTCGGTGTATCGCCTGAGTGGGCGACAGAGATTGCTGCGTTTCCACCTTGGATGCCTTCTCTAATGTCGGCAATCTTTTTATTAAAAAATC
>NC_085879.1:50079688-50082188 GCF_034702125.1 Engraulis encrasicolus
TAATTTGTTCTTCCATAATGCAATATTCAGTGTTTATCAAACATATTGTTTAGCTCAAACAAATATTTGAGCGTTTAAAACATGTCACACCGTAGGACATTCATGTCACGCTAAAGGACAGAAATGCAAAACTGAGCCAGAAACAAATATATCAACATGATTATTTTGTCTTTTGATCATAATATAATGTTGTAGTCAATATGGACCTACACTTTACACTTATAAGTCTTTGAATCGTCGATTATCAGCCTATCGTAACTCTTAATGACAGCCATGCGGTCATTGAATGTAACCTGCAGAGCTCATAAGACTCATACTGAAGGGTGACCTTGGCATGACCATCACACTTTTGTAGGTATGCTATGACTGTCACACCATTGAACCTGTAGTGTGTAGTGGCCAGTGCCTGTTTGGTATCTCAAGCTGGACAGCACATTTATGCTGTATATTGAGCTCTCCACAGCTCTCACTGATCTTTCCTTCACTGTTACCGTTATATTTTATGGTTTCAAAGCACCATTAATGACATTTTATATCATTTGACAGTATCTAAAATCAACAGCAAATATTCATCAACAATGCATCAAAGTATAAAGGCCAATAAAGGAATAAGTAATTTGAATACACAATATTTATCTAGTCAAACAACAAAACAACAAAAATATGTACTACCAGTTGTTTTAAAAGCTATTTCTCAAATATCTAGTCCATTGGTGTGACCTGTTTGTCCTTTGGTGTGATACTCCAAAGTGTCACACCATAGGACTTTTACCATCACACCATAGGACTTTTACCATCACACCATAGGACTTTTGAGCTTTTGAGTTAATTTAAAGCCATGTCGTTGCCAACTGAAATACAATTTCACCTTTAGTAAGGTGCATTTTCATACATCTACATAAAAAAAATATGAAAAATATACCCTATTATCCACAGAATTAACCAAAAATATGATGTCACACCACAGGACATTGTTTTCTGCGACAAAGTTTCATAAAGTCCAAAGTCCATACGGTCTCAGAAAAACAGGAAAAAAAAATTAAGCATTGCCACTTGCTAAAATAGACACCTTGAAAAACATGCCAGGGTTGTTTAGACAAATGACTGCTTTGATTATTTATTTTAAAATGTTTTAATATGGAGAACCAGGCTTGCCTCAGTCACACCATAGGACAAATGTGACATTTGACTCAAAATTAAGTATACTTATTTAAGCTCTGGATTTATTACACATTACTTATTTCATAACAACGACATTAGTTTAATCATTTAAAGCATTGACAATTTTGAAAGCATGAATTTACTTAATTTTAAGAGCCTGCGACAGCAAAATTTACATGTCACGTCATCTACCCAAGAGTAGTACACTAGTGTGATTGAGAATACTTGCAAACAGGGCTCTAAATTAACTTTTTTCGTCACTAGCCAAAATGGTTTGTAGATGTTAATCTGAATAGCCAAACACACACTCACTGGTGGATCAAAGTGGCTGCTAAGCTGTTTTCTCTACCGGCCAAACAGAAATGTCTCCAGCATTTGGCCGGTTGGGTGGTGTTAATTTAGAGCCCTGCTTAGTGCTTACAAGAGTACGATAGTCCACTGGTGTGGAGAGCTATTGAGTGTCCGGGATAGAGCTTGAAAGTCCCGCCCCTTAGTTCCGCATTTCACGGGACCTAAGCTGACCATCTAACAATGTGGTAGCGAGTAAATATCTTCCGATCTCAGTCATGACATGCGCTGGGCTGCAAATATGCTGTTTAAGAGGCTAGTTATGTAAGGGTTAACGTTCGGCGAGAAGGTCGCTACCGTGGAATAGCAGCACGACAGAGAGAATTTTAAGACCCCGACACGGAGCGGAGGGGTCTTGTTCTCTCTGAAGTGCTGCTATTCCACAAAGCGACCGACTCGCCGAAAGTTAACCCGCTTATTATATGGATATACTTAAATGATTCACACATGCGGGGACATTTCTTTAGACCTATTTAATGTTAAGATTGTTGCTGCGCAAAACAAAACAGTGCCGTTGTGGAACATGCACCGCTAGGCAACAGCTAGGTGTAGGCTAGCCAGGACAACAGGTGTTGTCTATCACAGCAGCTGATTAGAGTGACAAAAGACAGGACCCCCTGCGGAGTGATATGAAACATTCGCTTTAGCCACTGACTTCAGTGGCTTTAGCAGTGAACGTCTTGTTGCCATTGACAGCGGTAGGACAACGGGTGCTGTCTATCACAGCAGCTGATTAGAGTCTTGTTGAAAAGTCGCTTTAGCAGTGAAAAGTCTTGTTGCCATTGACAGCGGTCTGTTATAGACCAACCCGTCCGTTATCGAAAAATAACAGACGTCCGAACGTTGGGGAGCCCCGTTGAAATGAATGGAGCATTCGACAGATGACGTCACAACCATATAATAAAGATTATTCATGCAGAAGTATCAATGTTTTGTTCCGAGGCAGTCTGCATGAAAAATGTGAAGAAACACAGCTTTCTAAAAAGTTTAG
>NC_085879.1:50089688-50094688 GCF_034702125.1 Engraulis encrasicolus
CTCAAGCAAGACAGTCCAACAACAAGATAAACAACAATAATGACCAAATCCAATTCCATAAACATAAATACCATCATTCATAACCAAAATATCCAAATAATAAGTCATAAGATCAGCAAACACAAAAATAGGCAAAATGGCTCTAACAGTTATTATTTACATAGGGCATTGGTTACAGTCCATAGAGCACTATGAGAGTTAGGTGCCTTGGTACAGGATATTGGTTACAGTCCCTGGAGCAGTGTGGGGTTAGGTGCCTTGGTACAGGGTATTGGTTACAGTCCATAGAGCACTATGAGAGTTAGGTGCCTTGGTACAGGGTATTGGTTACAGTCCCTGGAGCAGTGTGGGGTTAGGTGCCTTGGTACAGGGTATTGGTTAAAGTCCATAGAGCACTATGGGAGTTAGGTGCCTTGGTACAGGGTATTGGTTAAAGTCCATAGAGCACTATGGGAGTTAGGTGCCTTGCTCAAGAGCACTTCAGCCATTGAGTTTGGTAGGGAATGATAGAGTGGGATTCAAACCTGCAACCCTCTGATCTAAAGGCCATGGCTCCCCCCTACTGTACGCCTGGGTCTGATGTTGTTGGAGTCCATTACATCAGTAACCACTTGAGAATCAAACTGCAGTCCATTCCATCAGTAACCACTTGAGAATCAAACTGCAGTCCATTACATCAGTAACCACTTGAGAATCAAACTGCAGTCCATTACATCAGTAACCACTTGAGAATCAAACTGCAGTCCATTACATCAGTAACCACTTGAGAATCAAACTGCAGTCCATTACATCAGTAACCACTTGAGAATCAAACTGCAGTCCATTACATCAGTAACCACTTGAGAATCAAACTGCAGTCCATTACATCAGTAACCACTTGAGAATCAAACTGCAGTCCATTACATCAGTAACCACTTGAGAATCAAACTGCAGTCCATTACATCAGTAACCACTTGAGAATCAAACTGCAGTCCATTACATCAGTAACCACTTGAGAATCAAACTGCAGTCCATTACATCAGTAACCACTTGAGAATCAAACTGCAGTCCATTACATCAGTAACCACTTGAGAATCAAACTGCAGTCCATTACATCAGTAACCACTTGAGAATCAAACTGCAGTCCATTACATCAGTAACCACTTGAGAATCAAACTGCAGTCCATTACATCAGTAACCACTTGAGAATCAAACTGCAGTCCATTACATCAGTAACCACTTGAGAATCAAACTGCAGTCCATTACATCAGTAACCACTTGAGAATCAAACTGCAGTCCATTACATCAGTAACCACTTGAGAATCAAACTGCAGTCCATTACATCAGTAACCACTTGAGAATCAAACTGCAGTCCATTACATCAGTAACCACTTGAGAATCAAACTGCAGTCCATTACATCAGTAACCACTTGAGAATCAAACTGCAGTCCATTACATCAGTAACCACTTGAGAATCAAACTGCAGTCCATTACATCAGTAACCACTTGAGAATCAAACTGCAGTCCATTACATCAGTAACCACTTGAGAATCAAACTGCAGTCCATTACATCAGTAACCACTTGAGAATCAAACTGCAGTCCATTACATCAGTAACCACTTGAGAATCAAACTGCAGTCCATTACATCAGTAACCACTTGAGAATCAAACTGCAGTCCATTACATCAGTAACCACTTGAGAATCAAACTGCAGTCCATTACATCAGTAACCACTTGAGAATCAAACTGCAGTCCATTACATCAGTAACCACTTGAGAATCAAACTGCAGTCCATTACATCAGTAACCACTTGAGAATCAAACTGCAGTCCATTACATCAGTAACCACTTGAGAATCAAACTGCAGTCCATTACATCAGTAACCACTTGAGAATCAAACTGAAGTCCATTACATCAGTAACCACTTGAGAATCAAACTGCAGTCTCACAGTCATAGTTCGGCAATGATACTACTGAGGTCTACCACTGTTATGAACTCCTCCTAACTGCTGAGGTCTACCACTGTTATGAACTCCTCCTCCTCCTCCTCATCCTCCTCCTCCTGCTCCTCCTGCTCCTCATCCTCCTGCTCCTCATCCTCCTCCTCCTCATCCTCCTCCTCCTCCTGTCTCATCCTCATCCTCCTCCTGTCTCATCCTCCTCCTCCTCCTCCTCATCCTCCTCCTCCTCATCCTCCTCCTCCTCCTCATCCTCCTCCTCCTCCTCCTCCTCTTCTTCCTCCTCCTCCTCCTCATCCTCCTCCTCCTCATCCTCCTCCTCCTCCTCCTCCTCCTCCTCCTCCTCTCATCATCCTCTTCCTCCTCTACCACTGTTATGAACTCCTCCTCCTCCTCCTCATCCTCCTCCTCCTCATCCTCCTCCTCCTCCTCCTCTACCACTGTTATGAACTCCTCCTCCTCCTCCTCATCCTCCTCCTCCTCATCCTCCTCCTCCTCCTCCTCCTCTACCACTGTTATGAACTCCTCCTCCTCCTCCTCATCCTCCTCCTCCTCATCCTCCTCCTCCTCCTCCTCCTCCTCCTCATCCTCCTCCTCCTCCTCTACCACTGTTATGAACTCCTCCTAACTAGAGATGTCCGATATTGGCTTTTTTGCCGATATCCGATATGTCGATATTGACCAACTCTCAATTTTCGATTCCGATATCGGCCGATACCGATGTCGATATATTTGAGTTATTTTTCCTCAAAACAAATTTTAGGTAACATTACACATCTCCTGTTGTGGAACAAAATATGCTTAAATGTATTGTAATTCCCCACTAGATGCATGCTCGAATGCAACAAAGCTTTCCAAATATTAACATTGTCTGTGCAAAATAGAAAAATAATTAGGGGTGGGCATAGATTAATTTTTTTAATCTAGATTAATCTCACTGCAATTATGAAATTAATCTAGATTAATCTAGATTAATCTATATCAAAATGGCTCATTCAGAATAGGCACGATAGAGAAATAATGCCGAAAAAACCTTGGGGTTTCTTAAGACAGATGGCGCATTAGACCAGAGCTCATCTTTTTTTCCAAAATGCATCTCATCTTCAAAAAATGGTCATGTTGATACTTGGAGATGAAAAAAATCACAGCAATATGTGTAAAGTGTGTCCAATATGTTAGGAAGCATTTACAGTTATAAGATACTGAAATTTCAAAATGAACAGCGCTATAAGTTGTAGATGCAAATACAGATAAATCTATCAAACATTTAGGCTATTTAAACAAAATTACCTCAACAATTCAGCATTTCATTTCTAATGGGGAGAGAGAGAGAGAGAGAGAGAGAGAGAGAGAGAGAGAGAGAGAGAGAATCTGCCACTGACTGTTAAAAGGAGCAGCGGCTCCTTTAAGAGAGGGAGGAGCTCTGCGCGTAGTAGGCACAGCCAGGGCACAGCAGCCCTCAGCAGAGCCAGGCTACTGGATATTCCTATCTAGAACCTACAGCACTGGCACACTGCGATTTGACAGTTGTCTTCAGAGTTAGAATGCCAGATGAGTTACAACTCGACATGAATTCAGTTTGCAAAAAAAAAAGTCAAGCGCGACAACCGCGAGGTTTATTACCGTCGGACATGAGAATATCTCACTGAATCGCAAATGTGCGCGATTGCAACACAAACATTCAGCGAGAGTAGATATTGACAGTTTCAGTTTGACAATCTTCAAAATGCATAGGACTATCACACGGAATGTTTTGCAATTATAGCACAGTACAGGCAAGATTTCTGGAAGTTGTTTATGTATTCTATGCAATGCGTGAGGAGATGTAGGCTATGTCGGGCTGGTAGCTACTCACACACAATAATGTCTCTATGCTTCACCTCAAACAATACGTCTCTTTAGTCGACCACTTGTGAAAAAGCACTCAAACAACAACTACCACGGCAGAGGGATTAATGTTTTCAGCTGCAAACACTTCATATTTAGTAGGTCTGCTGAAACAACAGGTGGAGAGAGGAGAAGCGACTGGAGCGCAGTCTAAAAGCGTCTGTCAATTAAACGCTATGGTGACGTGCATACCCAAACTCCAAACCTATATTTTGAGAATAGATTAACGTGCGACATTTTCTTTATCGCGCGACAAGAGTCTCACATTATCGCAGCACGTTAACGCCGATAACGGCCCACCACTAAAAATAATTAAGGAGAAAAGTGTACAGTAATTCAAGCATTATTATATCGGTATTGATAGGTCAAAAATCCGATACCGATATTGACCGATATTACATTTTATGCTAATATCGGGCCGATAATATCGGTGGGCCGATATTATCGGACATCTCTACTCCTAACTGCTTTTTTCAAGCCTTTATTGGTTATTATCAGACAGGACAGTGGAGGAGAGACAGGAAGTGAGTTGGGAGAGAGAGAGATGGGGAAGGGCCGGCGAAGGACCCGGCCCGGGAATCGAACTCCAGTCAGCCGCATGGTAGACAAGTGCCCTACCGTCAGCACCACAGTAGGGCCAACTCCTCCAAACTTAAAACATTTGTTAAGATTGCTCTTCACAGAGGAGGCACTTGGAGAGACACTATTAGGGCTTTCAGGCGGACCAGAACGGAGCTGGAGTCGGTGCCCGAACCAGTTACGTTCAGCACTTAAGTGTTTATCTGCGAGACTGCGAACCGCCCGTATTCATACCGAGCTCTGAACTTTTCCCGCACGTGACTGCGTTACCCGGATGAACCTGCTGACGACCACGCTATCGTCAGCCGGAGAAAAACCTAGTATTTCGCGGTTCGCATTGCGAACCAACTTTCCGGTTCGCGAACGCAAACATCTGTGGCGTCAACACGACGGCTGGTTCTCAGCCGGCCTCAAAGCGCTACCTGTGAACTTCGGAGGAAGACTCTGCAGACGTTTGGCCTGCGGAGCGAGCGAGGTAAGCGTCGTGCCCCAAATATGCATCCAACATTCACAGTTGCACACGCCAACTAATAATAATAATAATAATAACTTGGTTTTATATAGCGCCTTTCAAGTAACCCAAGGTCGCTTAAGTCGC
>NC_085879.1:50112188-50114688 GCF_034702125.1 Engraulis encrasicolus
CAAGATCACAATAGATCACAAGTGTGAAGCCACACATTACAGAAATCACATGGTACAGCCAAGCACTTCTGATTGGCCGAGCCCTCTCACCTGGAGTCTGAGGCAGGAACAGGAAGTGGGCTAGTAGAACAGTGGGGGGGCGTGTCCTAATGTGGGCGCAGGCCACACGACCTTCAGACCAGACGACCTTGGAGCCGGCTGTGACCTTGACCTTGACCTGAGATCAGGCCACCGCATGAGGTCACCTGAAGCCTGTCTGAGTCAGGAAATGATGAGGGTCAATAAAGGATCATTAATATTTACAACACCCAGGGAAAGGCTGTGTGTGTGTGTGTGTGTGTGTGTGTGTGTGTGTGTGTGTGTGTGTGTGTGTGTGTGTGTGTGTGTGTGTGTGTGTGTGTGTGTGTGTGTGTGTGTGTGTGTGTGGAACTGAAGTTCGAGATTCGCAACTGAAGTTCATAGATTGTGCATATGACACATAGGTTCCAATCCCCACCCCTGCGGCCCTCGAGATATAGGTTCCCCACCCCTGCGGCCCTCGAGACATAGGTTCCCCACCCCTGGCCCTCTAGTCATAGGTTCCCCACCCCTGCGGCCCTCGAGACATAGGTTCCCCACCCCTGGCCCTCGAGACATAGGTTCCCCACCCCTGTGACCCTCGAGACATAGGTTCCCCACCCCTGGCCCTCGAGACATAGGTTCCCCACCCCTGCGGCCCTCGAGACATAGGTTCCTCACCCCTGCGGTCCTCGAGACATAGGTTCCCCACCCCTGGCCCTCGAGACATAGGTTCCCCACCCCTGCGGCCCTCGAGACATAGGTTCCCCACCCCTGGCCCTCGAGACATAGGTTCCCCACCCCTGGCCCTCGAGACATAGGTTCCCCACCCCTGCGGCCCTCGAGACATAGGTTCCCCACCCCTGGCCCTCGAGACATAGGTTCCCCACCCCTGCGGCCCTCGAGACATAGGTTCCCCACCCCTGGCCCTCGAGACATAGGTTCCCCACCCCTGGCCCTCGAGACATAGGTTCCCCACCCCTGGCCCTCGAGACATAGGTTCCCCACCCCTGGTTTAAAGAGATGTCCTGTGTGCATGTGAGACATAGGCAGAGGTGATTCTAGTGTCAGTGGGGGCCCCAAGCATGGGACCCAAAAGAATGAATATTCGAAACAAATTGGCGCTATTGTAGTTTAAAGTTGAGCTGTTTTTTTACCATGTAGTGGCTTGGGGGCCCCAAGCGGCTGTCTGCCTAGCCTGGTGACAAGATGCGCCCTCTGGACATAGGTTCCAATCCCCACCCCTGGTTTAAAGAGATGTGCTGTGGGCATATGAGACATTGCTACCCCTCCCCTGGTTTAAAGAGATGTGCTGTGGGCATATGAGACATAGGTTCCAATCCCCACCCCTGGTTTAAAGAGATGTGCTGTGGGCATATGAGACATAGGTTCCAATCCCCACCCCTGGTTAAAGAGATGTGCTGTGTGCATGTGTTGAGAATCAACAGCTTTAAAGGTTGACAACTGCAGGTGACGGACCACTAGGGTTGCCACCCGTCCCTCCTTGAAATACAGAATCGTCCCTTATTTGGGAGTTAAGTCCCTTACTTTTTCATCATTTTCCCTTAAAGTTCCTTATTTTCATGAATAGCTAAGGCTGAAACGGCCGGCCACAGATTGGTTAAAATGCAGGAAATAGCATCTTTTAAAAAATACGCAGACAATCAAGTGTCCCTTATTTTCATTTCTGAAACCCTACACACCACCTGTCCTGTGTGAGTACTTGCATGTGCTCTACTACAGTGGGTATCACTAAGTCATTGTGCTTTGACGTGGGCGTGTTTAGTATAAAAGATTTTAATACATATTTAAGAAAAATCAAGATATGATATGAAAGGTTTATAAGTGTGTGTGCATGAGTCTTATGGTGTGTTTTCTGCTGTGGATAAAGACGTTAAAGCATCTGTGCTCTGCCGTATGTGTATTTATAAGATTTGAATATGTAAAATATAAAAAGACAGTAGCCTCTTGCTGCAGATGGGCCCGTCACCAGGTCTATTCACTCTTGGCTGAGAACACTCAACTACATCAGAACAAAATTAACAAGGTTTAACCCATTAAGATACAGTGTTATACATTTGTTGTTACCAGAATGGTAGTGACCAAGTCATAGTGCATTACTTAAGGCCCTGTGTTATATTACGTGTTATGCCATAGTAGAGTAGTACTATGGTAGTAATGTATTACTAAAGGCCCTGCGTTATGTCATGGTGGTGTAGTACTATGGTAGTTCACTTTTCAATGACATACGCCGTGCAATGTGCATTATGAGAAAGACTTGACTTGGAGTGCGTTTTAATATGCGACCTTGCCTCCTCCACTTGCGCTTGTTTCCTTGCCCCGCCTCCTGGCCCCTCCTCCGTGGAGAAAACGATTAAGTTTCCCAGCTGTCAGCCTAGCCACTACAACTTTTGAGGGACTGTTTTTCATTCACCATCCCAAT
>NC_085879.1:50119688-50124688 GCF_034702125.1 Engraulis encrasicolus
GTGTGTGTGTGTGACCGCCAAGTTGTTCCGCTCCCTCCTCTGGCGATACTCATCACTCTCTACACAGGAGAATAGAAGAGAAGAGTAGTTAGTTGTGTGTGTGTGTGTGTGTGTGTGTGTGTGTGACCGCCAAGTTGTTCCTCTCTCTCCTCTGGCGATACTCATCACTCTCTACACAGGAGAATAGAAGAGCAGTTAGTTGTGTGTGTGTGTGTGTGTGTGTGTGTGTGTGTGTGTGTGTGTGTGTGTGTGTGTGTGTGTGTGTGACCGCCAAGTTGTTCCGCTCCCTCCTCTGGCGATACTCATCACTCTCTACACAGGAGAATAGTAGTAGAGTAGAGTAGTTAGTTGTGTGTGTGTGTGTGTGTGTGTGTGACCGCCAAGTTGTTCCTCTCCCTCCTCTGGCGATACTCATCACTCTCTACACAGGAGAGGAGAGGAGAGAAGAGTAGTTAGTTGTGTGTGTGTGTGTGTGTGTGTGTGTGTGTGTGACCGCCAAGTTGTTCCTCTCTCTCCTCTGGCGGTACTCATCACTCTCTACACAGGAGAATAGGAGAGGAGAGAAGAGTAGTTAGTTGTGTGTGTGTGTGTGTGTGTGACCGCCAAGTTGTTCCTCTCTCTCCTCTGGCGGTACTCATCACTCTCTACACAGGAGAATAGAAGAGCAGTTAGTTGTGTGTGTGTGTGTGTGTGTGTGTGTGTGTGTGTGTGTGTGTGTGTGTGTGTGTGTGTGTGTGTGTGTGACCGCCAAGTTGTTCCTCTCTCTCCTCTGGCGATACTCATCACTCTCTGAAGAGGAGAATAGAAGAGCAGTTAGTTAACCCTCTGCTGTGTGTGTGTGTGTGTGTGTGTGTGTGTGTGTGACCGCCAAGTTGTTCCTCTCCCTCCTCTGGCGATACTCATCACTGTCTACACAGGAGAGAATAGTAGTAGAGTAGAGTAGAGTAGAGTAGTTAGTTAGAAACCTTATTGTCCCCAATGGGGATATTTTTAGATGCGTCCTAGCTAACCCTAGCATCTCTATAAGAGGGTTATGTCCATCCGTCCGTCCGTTGATCTGTCTGAAACACATTCTGTAATTGTAATTTCCTCCTGTGTCCACAAGGCGGCAGAGTGCATAGACGGACGCATCTTTGTCCGCCAGTCGGACTTGTTTGTCAGCAAGTGACGTAAACGCAGGGAAGTGTTATTGCCCATTATTATATGGTGCGACGTCATCGGTCGAATGCTCCATTCATTTCAGTGGGGCTCCCCAACGTTCGCACGTCTGTTATTTTTCGATAACGGACGGGTTGGTCTATAACAGACCGCTGTCAATGGCAACAACACTTTTCACTGCTAAAGCGACTTTTCAACAAGACTCTAATCAGCTGCTGTGATAGACAACACCTGTTGTCCTGGCTACCGCTGTCAATGGCAACAAGACGTTCACTGCTAAAGCCACTGGCTTGTATACAAGTCAGTGGCTAAAGCGAATGTTTCATATCACTCCGCAGGGGGTCCGGTCTTTTGTCACTCTAATCAGCTGCTGTGATAGACAACACCTGTTGTCCTGGCTACCTAGCTGTTGCCTAGCGGTGTTCCACAACGGCACTGTTTTGTTTTGCGCAGCAACAATCTTTTGACATGAAAAACTATAAAACTTAACATTAAATAGGCCTAAAGAAATGTCCCCGCCATGTGTGAATCATTTAAGTATATCCATATAATAAGCGGGTTAACGTTCGGCGAGTCGGTCGCTTTGTGGAATAGCAGCACTTCAGAGAGAACAAGACCCCTCCGCTCCGCGTCTGGGTCTAAAGAGTCTCTCTGTCGTGCTGCTATTCCACGGTAGCGACCTTCTCGCCGAACGTTAACCCTTACATGACATGGTAGACAAAGATTTAACACAAGGTTTCCCCCAGCACTTTAATGCTAAGGCGGCCACCTTGACAAGAAACACCTACCACCACCTTGACTAGGTCCCCTGAAAAGATAAAGATGTTTCCTTTAAGATGTCATGTTGTGAATGAGAATGAATTTCTGGCATGGCGCCCAAGTAGCCTACACTGAGCTACGGAATCAGCACGCAATAAAATGCTAACCTTCAGACTTTGATAGAGTTCCTGCAGCCCAATGCTGGTTAATGACCACAAAGATGTTTATTAAATAACAAGAGGAAAGCAACGACACAGAGTTTACACCAGGGTGTTGAAGATAAACAGTGTTGAAGAGATCAATGGTTGGCTCATCGCAACAATACAGTTCATGCCGTGTAGGATAAACAAGGCCTCGGCCAGTGTGTTGACTACTACTGCACGCATCTCTGCAACAATAACAAAAAGGATGCTGAAGTTTTCTCTTGTCTTAAAAACGTTACATCATAAGCCTGTGCTTGTAAGCAGTGACAACTGCGATTCACGCACCAATTTTAGTAGGAAGTGGGCTAGTTTGCTAGTCTGTTTTGTTTTGCCCATAATTTCGGATTTGTTTTTGACCAGCGAATTTTGATATGGAACATTTTGGGTAAGAGACTACACACACGCACGCGCCGGTTGCTGCAGGGTTTCCCCCAGCACTTTATTGCTAAGGCGGCCACCTTGACAAGAAACACCTGCCACCTTGACTAGGCCCCCTGAAAGGATAAAGATGTTGTGAATGTCATTTCTCAAGTTGTTTAGCCAAAGAAAAAACATGTTTAATGGCCCACCACCTTGACAAACATAAATTCTAGGGGAAACACTGTAACACATTACAATACACATTTAACCTGATATAACAAGACATTGACATGACAATATGTAGGACAGGAAAAATACTATTCAGTAGAGTAGAGTAGTTACGTAGTAGAGTAGAGTAGAGTAGTAGAGTAGAGCAGAGTAGGGTAGCGTTTATTGATCCTGAGGGAAATTAAGTTGTCCAGTAGAGTACATATACATCAAAATACACACATCATTACACATACAGTATATTCACCGTACACCACATGCTTACATACATTTAGATCAAAGCAACATGAGCGATTCCAGCGACGACATTTAATAGATTTTGTATTCAGTTATTGGCGACAGAAGAGACAAAAGCGTTTTGGACAACTAGAGGAGATTTGAGCGACAGGTTGTAGTTTGAGTTAAAAATGTTGGGCTTCATTGAAATTAGGGCTGCACGATTATGGAAAAAATCATAATCACGATTATTTTGGTCAAAATCATACTCACGATTATTAATCACGATAATTGATTTTTGCAGATTTTTAAAACAATTATCACAAGATGAAATATAACCAAGAATGAATTACATACGGGATGAGCAAAATAAAATGAATTGTAATAATTATGTAAAGGCAATAGCATGAAACTCAAGTGGACAGATTTCTGGCCAGAAACACCAGCCTGTCAGTATGTTCTGGCTTCAAGGACGCTCTCAAAAGTAGGTCACTATTGCCACGATTAAATCACGATTAAAATCATGAGTTCGATTTCACTATTTTATCACGATTTTGATTATTTCTCGATTAATTGTGCAGCCCTAGTTTGAGTCGAGCAAATATTATGCAAATGAGGCTATGATGCACTTCGGCGACAGCCAATGGGGAATGTTGGAATGCTTGCATTCTGCTTTTAACGGATATACTCTAGTCCAGGGATGTCAACCTCAGGCCCGGCCGGGGGCCAAATTTGGCCCATGGAGCCATTTTATTTGGCCCGCGAGATCATTTCAAATGTGCATTACAGTTGGCCCACATACACCAGTAGTATTAAGATTTGAACATGAAAATGCGTATCACAAGAATATGAACGGGCCCAGGCCATTGAAACAACTCACACTCAAATGCAACAGAATATGTGCAGGCACATTTGAACTATGATGAGAATCTGTTTAAACATGAGCAATTTCAGTCCATTTTTGTAAAAAATATAAATTGAGTTTGGCCCGCGACTTCGCTCCAGATTTTCATTTTGGTCCTCGGCCAATTTGAGTTTGACACCCTTGCTCTAGTCACTTCTATCGCTCGTATCGCTCTCGCTGCTCAGTCCAGCGCTTCTCTGTCCCTTAATAATGACGCCGCTGGTGTATTCACCCACTCACACACACACACACACACACACACACACCAAAAGAGTAAAAAAAGATCGTTGTACACACCACACACACCTTTGTCCATCGACCCTCCGCCCCCTCCTCCTCCTCCTCCTCCTCCGCTGTTCTTCTTCAGCCGGCCACTAGGGGGGGCAGCCTTGCCACCGCCCCCACTACTAACCGGCACAAGCTGAGGCACCTGCAACACACACACACACACAGAGACAGAGGGAGAGAGAGAGAGAGACACACACACACACACACAGAGGGAGAGAGAGAGAGAGACACACACACACACACACACACACACACACACAAACACACACACACAGAGGGAGAGAGAGAGAGAAAGACAGACACACACACACACACACAGAGGTAGAGAGAGAGAGAGAGAGAGAGAGAGAGAGAGAGAGAGAGAGAGAGAGAAAGACACACACACACACACACACATAGATTAGCACACGTCACACTGCATACTTCTGCATTACACTTAGCTGACGGTTTTATCCAAAGAGACTTACAGTTATGTTCAGGGTATTGGTTACAGTCCCTGGAGCAATGTGGGGTTAGGTACCTTGGTACAGGGTATTGGTTACAGTCCCTGGAGCAGTGTGGGGTTAGGTGCCTTGGTACAGGGTATTGGTTACAGTCCCTGGAGCAGTGTGGGGATAGGTGCCTTGGTACAGGGTATTGGTTACAGTCCCTGGAGCAGTGTGGGGTTAGGTGCCTTGGTACAGGGTATTGGTTACAGTCCCTGAAGCAGTGTGGGGTTAGGTGCCTTGCTCAATGGCCATGGATGGAGTTGTAGGCCGAGGGATGGGTGGGATTTGAACCTGCAACCATCTGATCTTAAGACCAACTCCCTAACCACTAGGCCACGGCTGCACATTTCTGGAGCGTTTCCATAACATTATGTAGATATAGGCTGTGTGTAATGT
>NC_085879.1:50127188-50142188 GCF_034702125.1 Engraulis encrasicolus
ACACTTCATAAAGTCCTCCACACACACACACAACTACCACTCCCCCCCTTCCACACACACACACACACACACACACACACACACACACACACACACACACACACACACACACACCTCCCATACACTTCATAAAATCCTCTATACACACACAACTACCACTCCCCCCCCCCCTCCACACACACACACACACACCCTCCCCAGACACGCGCACACACGCTCACAGACACCGCCCTCCCCCAGACACACACACTTCATAAAGTGACACACACACACACACACACACACAAACACACACACACACACACCTCGGCAGACAATCTCCCTCAGGACAGTCTCCATGACGACGGTAACCACAAATTGTGTGTGTGTGTGTTTTCCTCCTCAAAACAATAGAGGATATAAGTCCATAAGGCAGTATGGCAGACTCATGAGGACGCTGTGTACAGTATCAGTCAATAGTTGACCTATACAGCGGGTGGTGCCTTCACTACGTTATAGGGATGCAAACGATTAATCGATTAATCAACTTTAATCGATCAATGCATTAATGGATTAAAAAACATGAATCGCAATTAATCGACAATTCAAGTGACAAGGGACCCAGGTGAAATGGGCATGTGAAAAGTGTGTGTGAAGAGGGGTGGGAATATTCAAATCACCTTTGGATTAAAGAATTGAAATAAAATTAATTTAAATGTGGTATTTTATCACAATTTTTAATTAAACTTTTTTGATTTAGTAGTTTTTTCTCAGAGAAACATTGAGATTTCGGGGGGGGGAACGCCGCTTATCAATTAATCGTAAGTCGATTGATAAGACTATCAACTAATGATTAATGAATTAATCGATAATTTGCATCCCTACTACGTAACTGGCTAGATGCCTGATTCTCCTCAAATGGAAACACTCCTTCCCACCCCACCAACACATGATAGTTGGGTGAAAGAAATCTTGCATTGCATTAGACTGGAAAAAATACGTTTCTCCCTCCGAGGATCCCTTGACACATTCCACAAAATATGGTCACCTCTCTTGAGTTTTATTGAAACAATTGTTGTTCATTCTGACAATGCATAAGACAGCAGTTTCCTTGGGGGGTGGTGGGACTGTTTGTGTGTGTTCATATGTGGGGTGGGGAGGGGTGGGGGGTCACTAAGGGGAAACATTTCAAACTAAATGACAATTTGCATTTTGTATTTTGCTGAAAATGTCAAATAAAAGGATTTATCAAAAAACATCGGGGGAAAAAAATTTTTTTGGACACACCTTCTCATTCAATGCATTCTCTTCATTTTCATGGCTATTTTCATTTTCATGGCTATTGTCATTTTCATGGCTAGTAACATTTTCATGGCTATTTTCATTTTCATGGCTATTAAGATTTTCATGGCTATTTTCATTTTCATGGCTAGTAACATTTTCATGGCTATTTACATTGTAGATTTCCTGTTACGTGCAGGTATGAGGCTTCCGGAGGTTTACTAACATTCTACGACGAGCCCTGCTAGTTGGCATCTATTACATGTGCAGGTTCATAACAACAACGTGTTGTTCAGACCAACCATGTACAGTGTATGTAACGCGTGTGTCACACTACAAAGAAAGATGTCAAATGAGAATCAGTGTCTATTGTGAAGAATGTTAGCATTAAAAGAATCTTTGTTTAAACAGCTGTATGAAAACTGTGGCATTGGGCATGTGAGATCAGACCGCTGTTACATACAGACTATTAGTAATATGTGAATATCTGTAACGACGAGTAGTAATAACACAATAATAAGCAATCTCGTTGTACAATGAAGGCTTTCTATTCTATTCTATTCTATTCTATTCTATTCTATTCTATTCTATTCCTCAGTTGGTTAAGACCGCTGTTACTGAGTAATATGTGTAACTTGTGTGAAGTAACATAATAATAATAATCTTATTATGGAAATAAGGGATGTACAACGTACTACTGACACACACACACACACACACACACACACACACACACACACACATGCCCCTAGCAGCTATAAGTTTGTCCAATAATGTCCATACACATTGAGGCTGGTGATAATGGTATTCTCACACTAGGCCTACTGCATATCGCTGACACAGCAACACTGGAGATGGGAGAGAGGATACACACATTACACACACAAACACACACACACACACACACACACACTGGAAGCTGCTGTCTGTCAACAGCATCCGCTGAGCAGCTTGGCTGCCGGATGAACACACACGCGCACACACACACACACACACACACACCTCCTGAAAGAGGACTCGGATAAGATGGTGTGTGTGTGTGTGTGCATGAGTGACTGGAGGTGTGTGTGTGTGTGTGTGTGTGTTGTATTTGCATCTGCCTATTGGAGAGAGTAATACTGAGGGTAGAGAGTAATCAGTCAGAGATGCTACCAGGATAAACACACGCACACACACACAAACACGCACACACACACGCTACCTGGACATTACGCACACACAGATGCTACCTGGACACACACACACACACACACACACAGTCCCAGATTCTGTCCTACATATCGTATCTGCAGCCCTGATGTACCCTAATCTCCAACGCCCATCAGATTGACAGGGCAGTCATGGGTGAGCGGTTAGGGCGTCAGACTTGCATCCCAGAGGTTGCCGGTTTGACTCCCGACCTGCCAGGTTGGTGGGGGGAGTAATCAACCAGTGCTCTCCCCCATCCTCCTCCATGACTGAGGTACCCTGAGCATGGTACCGTCCCACCGCACTGCTCCCCATGGGGCGCCACTGAGGGCTGCCCCCTTGCACGGGTGAGGCATAAATGCAATTTCGTTGTGTGCAGTGTGCAGTGTTCACTTGTGTGCTGTGGAGTGCTGTGTCACAATGACAATGGGAGTTGGAGTTTCCCAATGGGCTTTCACTTTTTTCACTTTCAGATTGACATGTAACAACACGTAGCCTGCTCACTCGTTCATCAACAGTGATGGGCAATATGAAAGCGACAAGTGAACTAGTTACAATCCAGTGCCACATATTTCTGTCTGGTTCTACCTGTACCAATTCAACCAGGTGATCATTCAATCGGCCAATCACCTGTCTGATTTTGTACGGGTATGACATCACACATAGCGGACTCTTTTATCCAAAGCCACTTACAGTTATTTAGATACAGGGTATTGGTTACAGTCCCTGGAGCAGTGTGGGGTTAGGTGCCTTGCTCAAGGGCACTTCAGCCATGGATGGAGGTGTAGGGAGAGGTAAGGGTGGGATTCGAACCTGCAACACGCTGATCTTAAGTCCACCTCTCTAACTACTATACCACCGTTGCCCATTTAGAATATGTGTAGAATATGTTTTGCCCATCGCCGTATCACTCCTATATCACTCCACTCCATCAGCAGCATCAGATCCGTAGTGATGGAGGAGGCATATGCTGTGTCTCAGAGATGGCGCACTTGTGCACTGTATTTCAGGCACTATGTTTCAGTGAGTAATTATTAATACTCCATACGTACTATAACATGAACAGCGAAGTGCGCAAGTGCACCATTTGAGATCCAGCACATTATTCCCATCAGCAACAAACCTATCCAATCGGCTGCGACACGACCCCACAGATTATACTCGATAGGCGGCGGCGCATGCATGTCGTCGCTAGTAGGAGCACGGTGGGGTCCGCCCATCTCGGTCTCGAGCTCGGGCTAGCCCGGTGAGGAGTTGCCACTCGTTGCATCATCACCTCGCCAAGACTCGTCGCGCCGCGCGCGCTCCCCCTCCCCGCCCCTCCCGTGCCTGCTGCTGCCTTTGTGCCTGCCTGACGCCGAACGGGGAAACTCCGGTAGTCAGGCAGGCTCCGTTTCTACCGTGATATCGCGCTCCAAAACCCACAGGGAGAATCGAGACCTCTCACGCACTCACTCTGTCCTCACACACCGGCACCGACCCGGTCCACGTGTGTGCCTGAACCGGACAGGAGTGGTCCGGGTCACGGTGGCATATCATATCGGCGTCACGTCTGCGATAACTCCAGCATGACCTCATCGTTATATCAGACGGGGAATACCGCTAGCTAGCCGCCTTATTAGCTAGCACAACACAGCACTCACACAAACATCCACGCCAAATAATCGTAACACACTTGTGAAAAATAATTACCAACAGTAAACTACCAGACGTTTAATACATCTCCTAGCGCCAGGTCGAAACCTCAGCGTGTCAGAACGACACCAGAGAGGGGTTTCGCTTCATGGATGGCACACATCTCCCTGACCGCCTGGCTTTGACACTCAGATAGCACCAGTTGGATTCGTGATTGCACAACACCTACCGACTGCTAGCTAGGGATGCTAGCCTGTTAGCACGCTAGCAACACCACCACAGTCCACG
This sequence comes from Engraulis encrasicolus, assembly GCF_034702125.1. Lineage (NCBI taxonomy): Eukaryota > Metazoa > Chordata > Actinopteri > Clupeiformes > Engraulidae > Engraulis > Engraulis encrasicolus. The sequence goes on from NC_085879.1 coordinate 50,131,560, forward strand.
TCAACTAGTGCCTCCATCTCCCTCTCTCTCTCGCACACAATGGCACTGTCCCTACCCCGATACTGGCAACAGACAGCCGAGCAGGGGTCCAGGTAAATGTTATAGACATGTCATGACGATATAGGGATAAATGAGACGGACAGGGAAACGAATAGTGTCCCGAAACAGTATAAAGTTTGCACATCTTTATCTGCTAACTGACTTTTACACTTTTTCTGACAGGCAAAGGCGCGTTCGGTGAAAAAAATAGGCTATAAACTATTCCAAATGAACACGTTACCTTCACAATGTTACTGCCGACTCAATGGTCCATCGAATGGCCAAGGTACACGAAAATCCAGATCCCTTGTTGACAATAAAAGTGTGTATGTCGCCCAGGTCTGTTATTGTTTAGCTAGTTCATCGGGTGCCGCTTGAGAACTATTGCGAAATCGCTTTTCCTTGTAGGGACAACTGCGAGTCCAGCCAATGGGCGTCCTCGCTGCCGAGACATGATGCAATACACCAGATGACGGACAGAAAACATGACCAATCGCAAAGCAGCTTTTTATTTTCGCGTGTTTATGTAAGAAAATACACTGAAGTGGAGCCGTAATAGCGAGCGTGACTTGGTTTTTGGTTTTTGCATGTAAGAGCTATAAAAGAGGGACGTGTAAAAACATCTTCTCCCTGCCGTAGACATGCGGAACGAAACAATGCCCGTGTGTTTCAAGCTTTTGCGTCACTTTCAGGTTTTTTGTCAGGGTTTCAAAATAAACATTTCTAAGCTGTCTTTTCTTCTCTGTCCAATTGAGTGTCAATGCTCATCATCTATATATGACAGTTATCACCGGGAGAGGAATGAGACCTCGAGTCCATGCCAGTCAGTCCCGCGCTGCCAGGAACTCTTCAACAGGTTCTAACAAGAGACGCGTCCATGAGCATATTGCTATAACATCTGAGGCTGTTCTTGGTTTGGACTATTTAGCCTCCCTATTTATAGCCTAATCATAGCCAATAATAATAATAATAGTACTAATACTACTACTACTACTAATAATAATAATAATAAGAAGAAGACTAATTAGTCAAAATAATTAGGCCTACCATCAAACAGGATAACTACACGAAGCCACTTGTTAATTATTCATTTTAATTGATTGTATTAAAGTGTGTGATTACTTGCCTTTCAAAAAAGAGAGTTGGATTTAGACTACTTTAGTTTGAGGGTAGTGAGTGCAGAACTTTGGAACTTAACCCTCATGCACCGAATGTTGCACTCCGGCCAATCAGCGAGAGGGGTCGCGCGAGTTCTCTTCAACTGGCGCCCGAACTGCTCCTTGGCTCGTGCACGACCGAAAAAAAGAGAGATTTCTTATCCTCGAGGGAGTTTTTATCTTGACAGGCAGCCTCGCGCCCTGCCGCGGCACCCAAGAGCGCGCGACGTCACGACCACACCGGGTCACGGGGGCAGAGGGGAAGCAATCACACACACACACACACACACACACACACACACACACACACACACACACACACACACACACACACACACACACACACACACACACACACACACACACACACACACACACACACACATCTCTCTCTCTCTCTCTCTCTCTCTCTCTCTCTCTCTCTCTCTCTCTCTCTCTCTCTCTCTCTCTCTCATATCTCTGGCATCTGATCATTAAGAAGAGTAGGCTATGCCTAGGTTCCATCTTTCTGTCTCCTCGTGGAGCTTACAGTCCATCTCTCTCCTGATGTAGTTTAAAATGCAGTGTTAATTCAGCCCCTGTAGAGCAGCCTAGAGGCCCCAAATAACACTCCAGACAGTGTAACATCAACTCTCAGCCTACTGAGGCCCCAAATAACACTCCAGACCCCCAACCTTTCTGGGTCTGAGGGCTGAGGCTACTCGAGGGCTACCAAGGGCTACGCAAGAGCTACTGAGAGCTACCCGAGGGCTGCTTGTTTGTTAAAAATCCTCTACTGTTGTCTTGACATCCTTCCTAATCACACTGTGATTTAATGATAATTTGCTTATAGGTTATAGTTAAAGAAATCATCTCATGTTTAAATAAAAAAAACATTAACTGTGACTAAAATCTTGTAGTCATCACTGTTTACTAACATCCTTGATAGGCACAGATGCTCCTGGAGGGCTACTTGGCGCCCGCGGGCACCACGTTGGTGATGCCCGCTCCAGACAGTGTTAGGCTACATCAACTCTCAAGTGTTGAATGGGGCAGCCATGGCCTTAGTGATTAAGGAGATGGGCTTGAGATCAGAGGGTTGCCGGTTCGAATCCCACCCTTCCACTCTCTTCCATCTCACTCCTGAGGTGGCCCTGAGCAAGGCACCTGAGCCCACACTGCTCCAGGGACTGTAACCAATACCCTGTACTTGAAAACAACTGTAAATCGGTTTGGCTAAAAGCGTCAGCTAAGTGTATTATAGTGTAATGTAATGCATTGTAATGTAATGCAATGTAGGCCTACTCATTTGAAAGTCACTTTGGTTATAAAGCGTCTGCCAAATGCAATGTAATGTAATGTAATGTAATACAATGAATGAACTCTGCATTACTTTGTGGCCTACACCTGTGAATTGCACATTGCACTGAGTGACCAACATTCTATATGACCTGTGCCCCCACCTTAAAATGCAGTGTTAATTCAACACTTAAAGACTATGTACACTAGGGCACAATGGGGTCAAATACACTGTGTTAACCCCTTAAGACTCAGCATTATATATATGAGCTGTTACCAGCATGGCAATGACCAAGTCGTAATGTATTACTGAAGGCCCCGTGCACTGTCATAGTAGTGTAGTACTATAGTAGTTAACTTTCAATGTCTATTACAGCGTGCCACAGGAGGAACGCCGTGCATTAAGGGGATACGTGTTAAATAGTACGATGGGGGCAAATCCACTGTATTAAGTGTTAAATCTACTCTCTGAATGCTGAATTAACTGCATATCTTGTGTGGCCTACACATGTGAGCAGCGCACTGCACTGCACTGAGTGACCAGCGGGCAGCCTATGACAAGGGCGCCAGAACCAGCAGGTTTTAAAGGGGCTCTATAGCAGTGTTTCCCAACCTTTTTTGTGTCATGTACCCCCTAAGCCTATTCGTTGTGCCATCAGTACCCCAAAACTCGTGTTTTACAGCACCTTCTTTATTGCAGTGTGGTACACGTACCCCTGGTTGGGAAACACTGCTCTATAGGATTAAAAGTTTAATCAATCACTCGGGACAGTTAACCAAACTGTCCCGAGTCAGCCGATGCTTATTTGAGTCACTAATGAACAATGACTCTCGTGTCCACTTTCACGGTCTGCTGTCAGAAAACCCCAAATGTAACTTTCGTGAGAGCGATCTGCTACGAGTGTCATGGGAAATACTTCTCATACGAAAAATCACTTTACATACTGCATTCGGATTTGTATCAACTGCTGCTCTCCACTCATTTGTCTGCAGTAGAAGTTGAGAGAGCCTCTGTAGCCCCTTAATGCGCGCCGTACCTCCAGTGGCACGCTGTAATAGACATTATAGCCCCTTAATGCGCGCTGTACCTCCAGTGGCACGCTGTAATACACATTATAGCCCCTTAATGCACGCTGTACCTCCAGTGGCACGCTGTAATAGTCATTATAGCCCCTTAATGCGCGCTGTACCTCCTGTGGCACGCTGTAATAGTCATTATAGCCCCTTAATGCACGCTGTACCTCCAGTGGCACGCTGTAATAGTCATTATAGCCCCTTAATGCACGCTGTACCTCCTCTTTAGTAATGTACTATGACTCAGTGGCACGCTGTAATAGACATTGAAATGTAACTACCATAGCACTACAATACTATGGCACAACACAGGCCCTTTAGTAATGCACCACGACTTGGTCATTGCCATACTAGTAACAAAATCAAGTAGGTAGCAGGCTTCACTCAGGTTTCTTGATAACTTTTAAGGGTGCTGTCCCAAATGAATACTTAGAATCAAAGAAAAGGGGGGCGCACCTTGCATCAATTTTTTTCTTTATTTTTTGTGCACAGACGCGTTTCGGCGTGTGCCTTCCTCAGGCGTCTGTGCACAAAAAATAAAGAAAAAAATTGATGCAAGGTGCGCCCCCCTTTTCTTTGATTCTAAGCATACTGGTAACAACAAATGTATAAAGCCGCGTCTTAAGGGGTTAAGGGAGTCCAAATGAGGGGATGCCAGTGCACCGCTGCACCAGAGAGAGTAGAGAGAGAGAGAGGTTCCATTGGCCCATTGTTTCCGGGTTCTATTATTGCAAGGGGGAGGGGGTGGAAATCCCCCTTTAGGCAGACCTAGGCAGACCTGAGGACTGTTCTATTCAATGCTAGGAGCATTATTATGTGCCCATAGAAACCTATTACATTGGCATATCTCTATACTTAAAGAATTTCTGGCTGCATCCCCCTTTTCCGGGACTTGTGGTCTGCACATGTGCAGTGCGGCCCGGCGGCCCGGTGTGGTGCGGTGCGGTGAGGTGAGGTGGTCGGCAGCCATGCGGAGTGTGATGCAGGGAGATTAATGAGGATTAATCATCTGCATTAGCGGCCAGATTAATCTATAGGATTATCCCACAGCACACACACACACACACACACACACACACACACACACACACACACACACACACACACACACACCACACACAGCACACTTCAGAATTCCACAGCGGCATTAAGGAGCCAGGAGAGTCCACAGCGGGGCCAAGGAGGAGAGGAGGGAGAACACACACACACACACACACACACACGAGCACGCGTACGCGCACACACACGCACGCACGCACACACACACACGCACGCACACACACACATGCACGCACACGCACACACGCACACACACACACGCACGCACACGCACACGCACACGCACACGCACACGCACACACACGCACACGCACACACACACACACACAGGCAGCAGGGAGGTGTGTTGCCAGTGCTGCCTCTCTCTCCTCTCTCCTGCAGTAGAGTGAGACCCACCTATACAGTGTGGTCATTGGGGATGTTTAATAGTCACCCTTTAATAATCGGAAATGATCATGAATGTTAAGTGCAGTTCTAGCTAATGTTGTATCATAACAAGTACTGTACCATCACAACAAACCCTAACTTGCAGCCCTCCTAACTTTTCTTATCTTAAGATATTTTTTGGTCTTTTTGACTTCATTTATGACAGCATAGTGAAGATGGACGGTGACAGGAAGTGAGTGGGGAGAGAGAGACAGGGAAGGACCGGCAAAGGACCCAGGCCAGGAATCGAACCCGGGTCGGACGCATAGTGGAGGGCTGGCCCTAGCGTTAGGCCACGTATACGGCCGGCCCTCCTAACTTCTCATCATCAATACCTGTGTAGTATTTTACACAGGTCACTCTCAGAGTTGTATTAACCCTTTGAGGAGTACCATCACAAATATGTGATTAGAATTTTGCTAAAATTTTGAGTTCTCATTATGATGTCATGAGGACTTTGCAAGATTTTTAACACAGACTTCTATGGGAGCAGTAGAGTGTTCACGTACAATTCTAGAAGAACCTGGGCAAAGTCCTCAAAGAGTTGTAGAAGCAGATGTAGAAGTACAGATGTAATAATTACAACAACAAAGTTGAAACCATGTAATATCATACCACTTGTAATCACATCTGCAGGAGTACTTCAATTTGTACTTAATACAACACCCCAAGTCCTTCATGAATTCTGCATACAATGTGTTGAGGAGAGGAGAAATCGGGGGAAAAAATAAAATAAATAAGAAAAGAAAAACACAAAGCAAAACAAAATAAACCCGCTGTGCCACCTGCAGCTAAACACGGCTTCTTAAACCCCAACGTCTCGAAAACTATAACCCCAACCCAAACACACACACACACACACACACGCACACACACACACACACGCACACACACACACACACACACACACACACACACACACACACACACACGCACACGGACGCTAAACCCAAACACACACTCTCTAAAACCCCGAACCCAAACTCCCTCAAAACACTAACAGAATAATTCTACCTCTGTGTACGGAAGTTCAAAGCTTATTGTCTTAAAGGCTGCAGGACATTGTTCATTCATACTCATGCTGCTGCTTTGGGACTGGAGCTATTAGCAGGTGGAGACGCAGGTTACGTAATTAATTTAAGGGACGATGTGTGAGATTTTTAGTTGTTTATTTCCAGAATTCATGCTGCCCATTCACTAATGTTACCTTTGTCATGAATACTTGCCACAACCGTCAAATTCGAATTATTCATTATGACTGGAAAAATGGCACTTTTCATACATGAAAAGGGGGATCTTCTCCATGGTCCACCATTTTGAATTTCCGGAAATAGCCATTTTTAGCTGCAAAAATTACTGTACTTGGACCATACTATAAAATATTAGTTTATTACTTAGTAGACTTTCATGTAAAGATCAAATTTGGCAATAGGCAGCCCAGTTTCAATGAGCAGCATAGTTGCAGTACCTTTTTTGGCCATTTCCTGCACAGTGTATCTTTAAATGATAATTACTGTTGGACTGAATTATGTAAATAAATGGTAATGCCACTCTTACTTTTGGACTAAATTATGTAATTAAATGGTAATGAGACTATTACTTTTGGCATAGACCAGATCCTCTGACCTAACCCCACACACAGTCATGGATAAGCGGTTAGGGCTTTAGACTTGTAGCCCAAAGGTTGCCGGTTCGACTCCCGACCTGCCAGGTTGGTGGGGGGAATAATTAACCAGTGCTCTCCCCCATCCTCCTCCTCCATGATTGAGGTACCCTGAGCATGGTACTGTCCCGCCGCACTGCTCCCTTGGGGCGCCATTGAGGGCTGCCCCCTTGCACAGGTGAGGCATAAATGCAATTGCATTGTGTGCAGTGTGTACTTGTGTGCTGTGGATGTCACAATGACAATGGGAGTTGGAGTTTCCCAGTTGGGCTTACACTTTCACTTACACACTACAATTATTATGGACTCAGAAAATTACCTGTATGCCAGATTACCAAGCAGTCCAGTCCTGAACAGATGCATCTGGAGTCTGGATTTGGAGGCAGGGGAGAAGTCTGCAAGCCACTAGACGATATGGAGTCTGGATTTGGAGTCTGGATTTGGAGTCTGCAGGTGACGTCAATTCAAGATTTCTTTTATTACATCTCATCACAGGTCCAGCAAATTTATTTGTGTTTTGTCTACTCAAAAGATACATGAATGAAAGTGTGTGTGTGTGTGTGTGTGTGTGTGTGTGTGTGTGTGTGTGTGTGTGTGTGTGTGTGTGTGTGTGTGTGTGTGTGTGTGTGTGTGTGTGTGTGTGTGTGTGCCTGCATGTGAGTGTGAAGAAAGAGAGAAAACAGTGCCTTGGCTATTATGAATAGCTATATGAGGTTATATCTAATATAATAACTTCAGCAGCCACTGAGGGTGCAGATATGATATAAATGGCTATATGAGGAGGCAGTCGGGTATAATAAATAAATATAATATCATCTGATATGGAATCAACAGCAGCTGCGTGGTGGGTGAAGTGGTGAGGGTATAGATTGATATTATTGTATATTATTATGTATTATTATTATTATTAAATATTATACTATACATTTCTATATGAGGTTATGTCCAATATGAAAGCAACAGCTGATGAGGGTGCATAGCCCTTGTCGTATGGCCATAAGATCTGAGATATTATCTGATATGAAACCAGCAGCTGTGTGGTGGGTGAGGTGGTGAGGCTGTAGATCTGATGTTATTGTATATTATTATGTATTATTATTATTAAATATTATACTGTACATTTCTATATGAGGTTATGTCCAATATGAAAGCAACAGCTGATGAGTGTGCATATATGATATAAATGGCCATAAGATCTTAGATATTATTGTTCAGATAGTAGATCCATGTGGTAGCTCTGTGAAGTACATGTCTAAAATCTGGGAGCGCTGGCACGTGTGCCTTCACTAACTTAAATGTATATAGTATATTTTTGTATAAAATGTGTATTTAAGAATGTGTGATGTATTGTTTTAATTTATCTATGTACTGCGCTGTCTCTCATGTGGGCCTTGAGCCTGTAATAAAGTTTATAATATTATCTGATATGAAAGCACCAGCTGTGTGGGTGAGGTGGTGAGGCTGTAGATAGGACTTCACTTGTGGCAGTAGTGGAGTAGACAGATCTGGACCTGTATGGATAAAAGTTTGAGGTGAGACGGAGTTATTCCTCCCCACTGGTGTGTGTGTGTGTGTGTGTGTGTGTGTGTGTGTGTGTGTGTGTGTGTGTGTGTGTGCGTGCGTGTGTGTGTGTGTGTGTGTGTGTGTGTGTGCGTGCGTGTGTGTGTGTGTGTGTGTGTGTGTGTTTGAGGTCGGCTCTGCATGCTGCATACATGCGTCTAGACGTGGCGAGCTCTAGGACCCAGGGCGCGCAGGCGCGTGGGCTGTATAAATGCGCACGCTAATCTGCGAGCTGTCAGTGTCAGAGCAGGACTGTCAGCCTTCGCACGCGGAACACTGAGCTCAGTCTCGCTCCCTCTCGCACCCCTCTCGGTAGGCAGCTCAGGCAGAGTAGAGTAGACACCCCCGTGGAGTTAACTGGCTACTTTCGGTGCCCACGGACAGGCCAGGTCTCCCCGTGAATAGTTCAGACTACTCCCGGTGCATACGGACAGGACAGGTCTAGGCTACACTCTCTCCCTCGCCAAAAGGAGCGCGCGCTGTGCTCGCTGCGGACCTGCCCGCCTATATTTGCACTCTGCTCTCCTGCCGTCCAAGAGGTCTCTCTCCCGGTGCCTAACGGACAGGACAGGTCTCTCCCGGTGCCAGCTTGGCTGCCTCCCGCCTCCCGTGAGTTTCAAACTGGATTCCCGTAGCTCCTCGCCATGCCCGGCGGGTTATAACTTCTCCATGGAGCAGCAGAACCTCTACGAGGTCGCGCCCGCGCACCACCGACCACTACCGATCATCACCCCGAGCCAGCCCGCCGGCCAGCCAGCCTTCTACTACAAGGAGCCCGCGCCCTCCTCCGTCACCAACGGGCACGGACACGGACACGGGCACGGAGACCTCACGGAGATCTACGAGAACGAGAACTCCATCGACATCACCGCCTACATCGACCCCGCCGCCTTTAACGACGAGTTCCTCGCGGACTTGTTCCACAACAACACGCACAAACTACAACAGACCCAACAAGAGAAACTCAAGCTGGCGTCTAACGGGGAGTACGGGGAGTACCAGGGCGCGCCCCAGGGCTCCGTACCTCAGGGCTACGGCTGCATGCCTGGTGGTTACATGGACTCCTCCAACTCCAAGCTCGAGCCCATCTACGGTGACAACCGCATGAGACCCCTCGCGATCAAGCAGGAGCCGCAAGAAGAAGACGGTCACGGTCACGGGGACCTGGGTGGTCACGCGATGCCCCCGACGTACCACCACCACCCCCCTCACCCCCACCTGCACCCGCAGCACATGCCCCATCTGGAGTACCAGGTGAGACTCTTTGGACACTCGCGTTGTTTGGCACAGCTGTGTGTGTGTGTGTGTGTGTGTGTGTGTGTGTGTGTGTGTGTGTGTGTGTGTGTGTGTGTGTGTGTGTGTGTGTGCGCGTGTGTGTGTGTGTGTGTGTGTGTGTGTGCCAGGTGAGACACTTTGGACACACGTTTTGGTCCAGAAGTAAGCCCCCTCCTTAGTTTAGGCACTTTGGACACTTGTAATGTAATGTAAAACACTCCAATGTAATGTGCTCTACTCTACTCTACCAGGTAGCGCACTGCGCGTCGACCAGCACATTGCTGTGTTTTTATATATTTCATTTGGGCCCTATTTAGTTTGCCGCTGTAATGCAATGTGATTTAATGTGATGTAATGTAATCTATTCTGCTCCACCAGATCGCCCACTGCGCCCAGACCAGCATGCACCTGCAGGCCTCCGGGCACCCGACACCCCCACCGACCCCCGTACCCAGCCCGCGCGCACTTACTCCCGGTAACGGGATGAAGATGATGGGCGACCACCACCATCACCGGGGAAAGTCCGGCAAGAAGAACGTGGACAAGAGCAGCATGGAGTACCGACTGAGGCGCGAGAGGAACAACATCGCCGTGAGGAAGAGTCGCGACAAGGCCAAGATGCGGAACGTGGAGACGCAGCACAAGGTGCTCGAGCTGTCCACGGACAACGACAGGCTGCGGAAGCGCGTGGAGCACCTCACGCGGGAGCTGGAGACGCTACGAGGGATCTTCAGGCAGCTGCCGGACGGCTCGTTCGTCAAGTCCATGGGCAGCTGTCCGTAGGGAAACGGGGAATGAACGAGGGGACTTTGGACTTTGGTGGACTAGTCTAATCGCGCGGGCGGTCGTTCGGTCGGTCGGTGGCAAACGGACGGCTGGATAATGCACGCGCCCCGGGCACGGCCGACCGACCTTTAACCCGCCTGAACTCAACGGTGTGTTCTAAAAGCTCGGCAGCTGTGTGTGTGTGTGTGTGTGTGTGTGTGTGTGTGTGTGTGTGTGTGTGTGTGTGTGTGTGTGTGTGTGTGTGCCTTTTGTACAAAAACGATAAGCTGATTGAATCCCACGCCTTTACAGTGGAGTTATTATTGTGTTAGT
>NC_085879.1:50186674-50189174 GCF_034702125.1 Engraulis encrasicolus
ACTGAATGCCCACTTCGTAATAAGAAGGGTAAGAATCCCAAGCCTTCTGGTTTAATTACTTCTTGTGGTACCGGGCCATTCCTCTTGCCTAAGTCTAAGAGTAACCGTGCAATGGTTGCTACTAAAGGTCATGAGGAGAGGGGTGACTCTGATTACACTCCTTTCATTACCAATGGATTTGTGTCTGTGTCTGGCCAGTCTAGCTCTAGTTTTCCAGTGCGCATACTTCGGGATACTGGGGCTGCTCAATCCTTTTTGTTATCTGGGGTTTTACCGCTTTCGGATAGTACTGCTACTGGAACTCATGTAGTGATAAAAGGTTTTGAGATGACTCCCATGCTGGTGCCCCTACACCAGGTACACTTGGTTTCTGAACTGGTAACTGCTGATGTCGTTGTTGGAGTTCGTACATCTCTCCCCATACCTGGAATTTCTTTAATCTTGGGCAATGACTTAGCTGGTGCCAGGGTTTGGGCTGATTCTAATGTAGTGTCTCCCCCTATTGTTGGGCCTGTGGCTAAAATGTCTGGAGTGCCTGATGATAGTAAACGCCAATATCCTGATGTGTTCCCAGCATGTGTCGTGACTCGTGCTATGGCTGCACGTGGGTTTGACTCAGACGACGTGCCCTTAAATGATTCTTTCCTTGTTCAACCTGCAGTTGCAGATATCTCCCCACAGTCACCTGTAGGGGAACCAAAAACTGCTAATGCTGACTCTGATTCAGTAGGGGGTGGAGAAGCCTCCGATGGTGAAGTTGACATTTTGGAAGTAGTCCCTTCTGATGAATCGACTAGTTGTGGGCTTTCACCCACTTCTGATGATCCTGAGTTTGACTCCTGTTCTCTGTCTGAACTGTTGAAGATCTCTCGAGATGAATTAATCCAAGAACAGACTAATGCCTCTTCTCTTCAACCTTATTTGACTAGGGCCTTGTCAAAGGAGGAACCAAATGATGACCATAGCCATTATCTCATGCAGGATGGATTACTGTGTAGGCAGTTTGTGTATGAACAGGACACCTTTTCTCATACTGTGACGCAGATAGTGGTTCCTCATAGATTTCGCAATGCTGTTTTGGATCTGGCTCACACTAGGGTGGCGGGACATCCTGGGGTCAGGAAAACGTATGACCGTATTAAGCGCAGATTCTTCTGGCCTCGGCTGAAACGCGAAGTGTCTGCCTATGTGAGAGCATGCCATGTGTGTCAAATCACAGGGAAACCCAATCAAAAAATCCCTGTGGCTCCATTACAGCCCATTCCTGCGATGTCCAACCCCTTCGAACACCTCATAGTTGATTGTGTAGGCCCACTACCTCGTTCGAAAGCTGGACATAGCTTCCTGTTAACTGTAATGTGCCAGGCCACACGCTATCCAGCGGCGTATCCCCTTAGATCCATCACTACGAAATCGGTATTGAAGGCTCTTGTCAACTTTATGTCCATCTTTGGTATCGCCAAGGTTATCCAAAGCGACCAAGGCTCAAATTTCACGTCAAGGCAGTTCTCTAGGGCATTGCGTCAACTTAAAGCCCGCCACAATATCTCGAGCGCTTATCATCCACAGAGCCAGGGGGCGCTAGAACGCTTTCACCAGACTCTGAAGTCTCTCCTCCGTTCTTATTGTACGGAGCTTAGTGCTGATTGGGAGGAGGGGCTACCCTGGTTGCTCTTGGCCAGTAGGGAAGTGGTTCAAGAGAGCGTGGGCTTTAGTCCAAATGAACTCGTTTTTGGGCATACCGTTAGGGGACCAACGGCTGTCTTGGCAGATAAGTGGCATACTACTGATGACGCACCATCCAATGTCTTGGATTATGTTAGTGGTTTTCGTTACCGGTTGTACGAGGCTCGGGCTGCTGCGCAGCGTAAGCTGGGGAAAGCCCAGTTAAAAATGCAGAGTCTCTTTAACCGTAAGGCAAAACACCGCAGTTTCAAACCTGGTGAAAAAGTCTTGGCATTGTTGCCTTTGATGCATAGTCCTTTCCAAGCAAAGTTTAGTGGACCATACCAAGTGTTGAAACATTTGCCTGATTATAACTACCTACTGAGTACTCCTGACAGACGAAAGAAGGTCCAGGTTTGTCATATCAACCTTTTGAAACCTTACATTGAATCAGAGTCTGCTGCACCTGTTGGTCTCATTGCATCATTACCTGCAGAGGGCGCCACTATGCCTAGTGTTGTTGCTGGGGATTGTGAATCTGGTTTGGGTTTGGGTTCTGACATCGATGATGAGGGGGTGAAGTGTCCATCACGGGCGGTTGTAGAGGGTCGTCTCAAAAATTCTGAGTATCTTGCAGAGTTGCCCTTACAACTCTCTCACCTGTCTGACTCAGAGCAAACAGATATTGCTGACCTAATCCATTCATTTCCATCTCTCTTTCCTGATGTTCCAACACGTACCTCAGTGATTGAACATGATATTGACGTCGGTGGGGCCCCGCCTATGAAACAACATGCTTATCGTGTCAATCCTTTCAAGAGGGAAATGTTGCAGA
>NC_085879.1:50204174-50211674 GCF_034702125.1 Engraulis encrasicolus
ACTCTAAAAAGGGGGGTCGTCTTATTTCCGCGCGCTAGAGTAAAAACTTTTTTTTTTTTTTTTTACTTTACCTGAATGCGGCCATTATGCTTCACAACAATGACACAAAACTCAATAGCCTTATGGATAGGGCGAGAGATTGTTTTGTCCATATCAAATGTGCATATGCTAACTGCGTTTCGTGATGAGTGTTGCACCGCCCGTCTATCAACTGTCAATGTCAACGCGATGCGGGCCGACAATGCGAGGGGGAAAACACAACAGTCAATCGCGATGCGTTGCTCTGTTTTTATTTGTGTTCGGTTTTACAGTCTCATCGCTCATACAGTCTCAAAGCTTTGGTTGTTCTCTCTGGTCACCAGTACAACTTGAATCTAAAGAAATGAAGGGTGATTTGATGAACAACCTGTATAGTAGGCTAAGTTTTGGATGCTGTCATCAGCCAATGAATGGTCATTCATGTGCGCGAGAGAGCGGCGCCTTGACAGGTGGTGCCTATTTGACGATATCCCTCACAACAATACAGCGACAGAGAGTAATGGTTAGGGAAAGATATTGTCTTGTTCATATAAAATCACTAAGAGTTTTACCCTTGGCACGAAATGAATGCCAATCGGACTTCTAATGTCAACGGTGCTGATAGGCAGCGCATGGGTTTCAAATGCAATGCGTCAATCTGCTTTTGGTCACGTTCGGTTTCTACACGGAAAACTTTGGATGCATTAAATGAACGGCGATTTGGCGAGACGGCTGCTGGTTAGATATTGCTGTCAACAAAGCATTTTGCCAAAATCTGTGCATTGCACAATAGATAGTCTATCTCTACTGGACTGGTTGCCTGGCTGGTGCAGACTGATGCTCTGCGAGTGTAGTATGGAATGTTGTGTCGCACTTAGAACAGTCACACCCAGGCGGCTGTACAGTAGGTGCCTACTGGCGCTTGTCAGGTAACCACTGAAGTGAGCAAAGAAAGGAAAAGGGTATGAGTAGCTATCTGTAGTTTTTTAATCATGAAAATTACATTGTGAAATGTGTTCTATGTAAAAAGCCTAAGCCTTTCTAACAAATTAAAAATTGCATTTTGAAAGAAGTTTCCAATGTGAAACTAAATTTAGTCTTCAAAAAACTTTTTTCCCCAAAACATGAACCTGTAAAGGGGGGTCGTCTTATATTCAGGATCGTCTTATATTCGGGCTAATACGGTAAGAATGAAAACATATTTTAAGCTATTAGGGGAAAGCATCTGAGAACAGCTTTGTCTCGAGTGTAGATTTAAAGCTATCAACAGTGGGTGCATGTTTTACGTAATCTGGAAGCTGGTTCCGAAGCTTTGCAGCGTAGAAGCTAAAGGCTGCCTCTCCACACTTTGTTTTGACTTTTGGAATCACCAGTAAATTCTTCTCCGCTGACCTTAGTGACCTGGTTGGTTCATACAGCTGAAACATATCCAGTAGAGTAGAGAGTAGAGAAGACTGCTTTTATTGTCACTATATAAATACAGTGAGATTCTGTTTGGAAGCAACCCACAAATGCCCACAAAATAAAAATATATATTAACAGTATAATAAATGAAATATAAAAGTCCATATGCATCTCACAGTATAGAGAGTCCTGAAGTATTGAGGGGGGGCAGGTGGCGTATTGAGTTCAGAAGTCTGATGGCAGTAGGATAGAAACTGTCCTTCATTCTAAATCGCCTGCCAGATGGTAGCATGGTGAAGAGCCTGTGACCAGGGTGTGTGTAGTCTTTAAGGATGTTTAATGCTCTGTCACACACACACACACACACACACACACACACACACACACACACACACACGCACACGCACACGCACACGCACACAAACACACACACACACACACACACACACACACACACACAGGAAGCTTGATGGCAGGCGCCCGTCAGTAATGGTCATCAGGATTCCGTGGTAGTGCAGATGCCGTAAGTTACGAACTCATTTCAAATTCATTTCAACATCACCTCACGTCATCCTCTAACTTCACAACATCACCTCACGTCATCCTCTAACATAGTAACAGTTGTTTTGAAAATAAGCAGATAAGGGGACCCGTGGACAATCTTATTCCAGTTCTAACAACAAAACGAGGTCTCTTGAGGACACGCATACATTCCCCCAAGACGGCAAGCATGGGAAATCTCAGACTTGTCCCAAAAAAACTCACTACCACAGTGGAAATGCCTCCAATGCTCAATGCTAAATTAGCTTTACAGAATAGTAGATCTCTAAGGAACAAGCCTTTTGTTGTCAATGAGTTTATCTGTACCCACAACCTTGATTTTTTATTTTTAACTGAAACATGGCTGGAAAAATCCACTAGCTCTATCACACTTATAGAAGCAACTCCGTCACACTTTAATTTCATTAGTACAGAAAGGCAGAATAAACAGGGAGGGGGGATAGCAATTATTTTCAAGGCACTGTTTCAATGTCAAAAGACATCACTAGGTGAATTTTCATCTTTTGAATACTTAGCTGCAGTTCTAAAATGTTCTTCTGACATACTGTTATTGACTATTTACAGACCTCCAAGACTTTCTGCACCACTCTTCTTAGAGGAATTTGGTGAGCTGTTGTCGAATGTTTGTGTGGACTATGATAGCTTGTTTATAGCAGGCGATTTTAATTTTTACGTGGACGACTTAGAGAATGTCTATGCTAAGGAATTTTTAAGTCTTATTGACATTTTTAGCCTCACACAGCATGTAACAGGACCAACACACAACCAAGGTCACACTTTAGACCTAATAATAACAAAAGGCCTTAATGCTTGTGCTAGTGTCAAAGACTATGGCTTTTCTGACCATTACTGCATTTTTTCTGATGTTTCTATGTACCCTCATGTTCAAAGGGAATCTGTTACAGTCAAAAAACGTATAATCAACTGTGAGACAGCCTCACTCTTTCAGCAAGCACTTTCAGAGATCCAAAGTCAAACCTCAGAGAGTGCAGATGATCTCATGGTTAATTTTAATTCAAGGATGACCCGTATTATGGATGTTATTGCCCCCGAAAAAATCAAAACAGTGGGACGTGAAAAAGCACCTTGGAGAAAGAATCCCACAGTTATATTGCTAAAGCAAGAATGCAGGAGGGCTGAAAGACAGTGGCGTAAATCCAAACTTGAAGTCCACTACCAAATCTATAAACACACACTCTCGAAATACAACCAAGAAATTTCTAAAGCTAGACAATCTTTTTTCTCTGACATAATTAACAGAAATATTAATAATGCACGTGTCCTGTTTGGCACTGTGGAAAAGCTAGCAAGGCCCCCAAATCTAATGCCCTCTGAGTTTCCTCTCAGTCAGCAAATGCAATGAGTTCGCATCCTTTTTCAAAGGAAAGATTGAAAAAATACGTGCAAACATACTCACACATGTGCAACCGACCCAAGATTCAGACCAGCTTGCTATGGTGAAGTTAAATCCTAACCTCATGAGAAATTTTCATTTAGTTGATGTGGACATTCTTAATAGAACGGTACAAAGTCTTAGCTCCTCTACATCTGACTTAGATATTTTACCAACAGCCTTCTTCAAATCCATCTTAAATCTAATATCATCAGATGTACTTCAGATCATCAACACCTCACTACAAACAGGCATATTCCCAGGCTGTCTGAAAGAAGCAGTTGTGAAACCCTTACTGAAAAAGAACAACCTGGATGCACTGGTACTAAACAACTATAGGCCCATATCCAATCTACCATTCATGGGTAAAATAATAGAGAAAATTGTTTTTAACCAATTAACTGCTTTTCTAATGTCTAATAGCTATTTTGATAAGTTTCAATCAGGTTTCCGTGCCTACCACAGCACTGAAACAGCTCTTATTAAAGTTATGAATGACATAAGATTGAATTCTGATGCTGGCAAATCATCCGTCTTGGTACTTCTTGATTTGAGTGCTGCTTTCGATACAGTTAATCATTCTATACTACTACATAGACTGGAACACTGGGTTGGCTTTACGGGCATAGTGATCGACTGGTTAAAATCGTACTTACAACAAAGAAGTTTTTTTGTCGCCATTGGAAGACATACTTCATCACCAATGTCTCTGGATTGTGGGGTCCCCCAGGGCTCCATTCTGGGACCACTACTGTTCAATCTGTATATGTTGCCACTGGGACACATTATCGAGAATAACTCCATAAATTACCATAGCTATGCGGATGATACCCAGCTCTACTTATCTATGTCCCCAAATGACTATACCCCCCTTGAATCACTCTATCATTGCATGGACCAAATTAACAAATGGATGTCTCACAATTTCCTCCAGCTGAACACAGATAAAACTGAAGTAATTATATTTGGGAAAAGAGAGGAGAGACAAAAGATTGCTACTATCCTTGAAACGAAGGGACTGAAAGCAAGGGAAACAGTTTAAAAACCTTGGGGTCCTCATTGACAGTGACCTAAACTTCAACAGTCACATGAAAGCTATTACTAAGTCTGCATTTTATCACATAAAAAACGTCTCTAAATTTAGGGGCCTGATGTCTAAACATGATCTGGAGAAGCTAATACATGCCTTTATTTCTAGTAAAGTTGATTACTGTAACAGTCTTTTTACTGGCCTCCCCAATAAAACCATTAAACAGCTTCAACTTGTACAAAACGCAGCTGCAAGGGTTCTTACAAAGACAAGGAAGTTCGACCACATTACTCCAATTTTAAGATCGCTGCATTGGCTCCCAGTAAGCTACAGAATTGATTTTAAGGCTATGCTACTTGTGTTTAAATCACTAAATGGAATGGGACCCACATATCTACTGGATATGTTTCAGCTGTATGCACCAACTAGGTCACTAAGGTCAACGGAGAAGAATTTGCTGGTGATTCCAAAAGTCAAAACAAAGTGTGGAGAGGCAGCCTTTAGCTTCTATGCTTCAAAGCTTTGGAACCAGCTTCCAGATGACATAAAAAATGCACCCACTATTGATAGCTTTAAATCTAGACTCAAGACAAAGCTGTTCTCAGATGCTTTCCCCTAGCTTAAATTACTTATTCTTATTATTTTTATTTTTTATTTAATTTGTTTTATTTTATTTTATTTTATTATTATTTTTACCTTATGTTTTATCTTAATGTTTTTAAATGCTTTTTGACTCTAATTCATTTCCTTCTTTCTTCCCTGTTTCCTTTCATTTACATTTGTTAACTTTGTGAAGCACATTGAGTTGCACCTGTGTATGAAATGCGCTATATAAATAAACTTGCCTTGCCTTGCCTAACTTCACAACATCACCTCACGTCATCCTCTAACTTCACAACATCATCTCACGTCATCCTCTAACTTCACAACATCATCTCACGTCATCCTCTAACTTCACAACATCACCTCACGTCATTGGAATAGTCTGTACATTTCACTAGTTCCTCATTGGAATAGTCTGTACATTTCACTAGTTCCTCAATTCAGTGGAATTCATTGGCATAATGTTCCCAGAGATTCTTTAAGAATATAGAGATATGCCAATGTAATAGGTTGCTATGGGCACCTAACATGACCAGGTTCCGGTCTGCCTAAAGGGGCGGGTCATAATACTCCTAGCAATGAATAGAACAGTCCTTAGGTCTGCCTAGGTCTGCCTAAAGGGGGATTTCCCCCCCCCCTCCCCCTTGCAATAATAGAACCCGGAAACAATGGGCCAATGGAACCTCTCTCTCTCTACTCTCTCTGGTGTTACCATCCGCAACTATTCCCTCGAACTTTTTCAACATATTGCCACGCGATGACCACAATCAGCTGCAGCATATTCAACTGAGCGTTTTTTGTGAAAGACCAACACAAGGTTGCATACACTCGTGAAGTGAAAAAAAAGTTATATTTGATTTTTTCTTTGAACTTTCTCTACAAAATAAAAGAGCGAAAAGGAGGGTGTGACACATGCACGTATGCACACACAAAAACACACACACATACACACACACACACACACGCACACACACACACACACACACACACACACACACAAACACATGCACGCACTCATGCATGCACACAAACACATAAACACACACACACACACACACACACACACACACACACACACACACAGACACACACATTCACACAAACATACACACACACACACGCATGCATGCACTCATACAAACACAGACAAAAACACAAACCCAGACAAACACACACAGACAAACACACACACCTAGACAGACACACACACCCAGACAGACACACACACCCAGACGGTGAAGGCTCTTGATTCTGTGGCTCATTTATACAGCAGACACCGAGACAGACACCGTCTAAGCCTTTTAGACTGAGGACCTGAGTGTGTGTGTGTGTGTGTGTGTGTGTGTGTGTGTGTGTGTGTGTGTGTGTGTGTGTGTGTGTGTGTGTGTGTGTGTGAGTGTGTGTGTGTGTGTGTGTGTGTGTGTGTGTGTGTGTGTGTGTGTGTGTGTGTGTGTGTGTGTGTGTGTGTGTGTTTGCAGGGCGGTGGTTTCTAAGGAAACGGTTAAATGTTTGAAGAGAGGAAGAGGAGGAGAGGTGGGTGGCGGCTTAACATGAGGAAGACGCGCACACACACACACACACACACGAACACACACACACACACACACACACACAGACACACACACACACACACACACACACACACACACACACACACACACACACACACACACACACACACACAGACAAACACGCCCAGTGCAGACAGACTGTGAGATTCTACTGTAATCCTACATCACACCCACGTGCCATCTTCATCGTCGTCATCGTCATCGTCGTCATCATCACCCCCCTACACACACACACACACACACACACACACACACACACACACACACACACACACACACACACACACACACACACACACACACACACACACACACACACACACACCTACTACATACTTTTCCTCTGAACCAAGAAACACCAACACCAACACCACCACTCTTGATGTACACTGTATTGGCAAAATTTCGTTCCTTGGTTTATCGTTCATTTAATTTAATTTCGTGTGGGCAGCCTAAGGATTTCTGACTTGTCTTCATATCCGATGCACCGTCATTCATATCACTTTCAGTGTACTCAGGGACCAGTTGAGTTTCCTTTTTGTTTTCTTTAATTCTTGAAGTCTTGGTAACACAAAATTATCTACAAACATACAAAGGTAAAATGAAACAGAAATATCACTCGGTCACAATCTTCTTTCTTTCATAAGGCACTGGACACAGACATGGGAGCACGGTCAAAAAGCTGTGTGCCTTCGTTGCTGCACACGCGTCGACTGACCAGCACGTCTCTAGTTCTAAATTATACATATCCCTTGGAATTCGGTAGACCAATCAAAATGCAGCATAAACATTACGTTTCTAAATAAGCAAGTATTATATTATAACTTAACCATAACATTGTAAATATTACAGTTTTTCTTGATCGCTTCAACACAAATTTTTAAACTGACTCACACAAAGTCGTCATGATCACTATTTCA
>NC_085879.1:50229174-50231674 GCF_034702125.1 Engraulis encrasicolus
TGACTAGTACAAATAACATCTACTAGCCATTTTGGCTGGTGATGCAAAACGTTAACTTAGAGCCCTACAGGTATATGTGACTACAATATGCCTCAGGAGACACTTTCCATGATGTGTGTGTCTGGGGGAGGGGGATATGAATTTAACACAGTGTGTTGTACAATACCGGTATGTATACATATGGAGTTTGTATGGTGTGCTTATGTGTGGTGTGTGTGTGTGTATCAGGGCTTGACATTAACTTTTTTTCGCTTGCCGGCCACTGTGGCTAGTTATTTTCCCGAGTCACTAGCCATCCAGCTATTCTGGTAGCCACAAATTAGATTTTTTTTTTTTTATCATCACGCTGTACTTCTAACCTCAGAAGATGAGGTGCTTAAAGCAAGAAGATGAGTGTGTATGTATACATGTGTAGTTTGTATGGTGTGCTTATGTATGGTGTGTGTGTGTGTGTGTATACATATGGAGTTTGTATGGTGTGCTTATGTGTGGTGTGTGTGTGTGTGTATGTATACATATGGTGTTTGTATGGTGTGCTTATGTGTGGTGTGTGTGTGTGTGTGTATATATAATGTGTTTGTATGGTGTGCTTATGTGTGGTGTGTGTGTGTGTGTGTGTGTGTGTATGTATACATATGGAGTTTGTATGGTGTGTGTGTTTGGTGTGTGTGTATGCGTGCGAGGGCAGGACAAATTCATCTGAATGGGCAGCACATACAGTAACCGCGTGGTCACACACACCGCCGTGGAACGCGTGGAAAGATGCGGAACAGTAACCGCGTGGTCACACACACCGCCGGCGTTGAACGCGTGGAAAGATGCGAAAGCATAGCTGGATTGGCCACAAGGCACACGGGGCATTTGCCCGGGGGACTGTTGACAATATTGGCCTGCTCCTCCCCTCAATGTAGAGGTATCAGTCCTCATGCCGCTACAGCTGACCTGTCTGAGTCAGATTTTACTATTCATTTTGGCTGTTGTGGTCAAAAAAGCTCGTAATAGCCGAGTAAGAGTGTTGTCACAGGCTTCATTGTCTCTCTCAATGCCTGGCGTACCGGCCTTGGCTGAAAATGCCTGATTTTTTGTCCCAGTCCAGCCCTGTGCGAAAGTAATTGACTTTGTATGGGAGAGCAGGCGGCAGAAGCGTTACAAGCTGCAAAGCGCGTCTAGAGTCAAAAGCGTCAAAAGCCGAGGGCGTCAGAAGTTGAACTTCATCTAAAGATATGTAATGAGCTCGGCGGCGGCAGGTGGCAGCCAATGGAATGTTCACATTTTTCTAAACACGGGCTTCGGTTGGTCGAGATTCTTGGTCAAACGCTTCAGGTTGAATCTTTTGCCTCGTTCAACGCCCCTGACCTGTGCTTTCCAGGCAGGAGTCAGCACAGCTGTGGCTCTTTCAACGCCGGCGGCAGAGATTCTTTAAGTATATAGAGATATGCCAGTGTAATAGGTTGCTATAGGCACCTAACATGACCAGGTTCCGGTCTGCCTGAATGGCCGTGTCATAATGCTCCTAGAATGAATAGAAAAGTCCTTAGGTCTGCCTAAAGGGGGATCCCCCCCCTCCCCCTTGCAATAATAGAACCCGGAAACAATGGGCCAATGGAACCTCTCTCTCTCTCTACTCTCTCTGGCGGCGGTGTGACCGCAGCATAAGGAGGACCCAATTCTCAACTGACCCCTTCTGGCTTCCCTCTACTTGCATGCGTGCACACGTGTGTGTGTATGTGCGTATGTGCGTACATGCATGTGTGCATGCCTGTGTCAATGTGTGTGTGTGTGTGTGTGTGTGTGTGTGTGTGTGTGTGTGTGTGTGTGTGTGTGTGCGTGTGCGTGCGCGTGCGTGCGTGCGTGTGTGTGTGTGTGTGATCTCTGTTGAAGAGTCGGTCCTGGTCTACAGAGTATGAAAGCCAAACAGTTAATCATTAACTTGAACACACACACACACACACACACACACACACACACACACACACACACACACACACACACACACACATACAGCGGAATACTCCACTATAACCTGGACATGGGGGGGGGGGGTAGAGAGCGAGAAAGGCAGAGGGAGAGAGAGTGAGGAATGAAGAGAGAGATAGAGAAAGAGAGAGGGAGAGGGAGAGAGACAGGTAGTGAGAAAGAGAGAGTGAGAGAAAGAGAGAGGGAGATAGAGATAATGAGAGAGTGAGAGCAAGGGAGGGATTGACAGAGAAGGGGAGAGAGAGAGAGAGAGAGAGAGACAGAAAGAGAGAGAGGGAGAGAGAGAGAGAGAGAGAGACAGAAAGAGAGAGAGGGAGAGAGAGAGAGATAGATGTTACTGAAGTTGGTAATGTTCAACACATTTCTAGAGAAACTTCTACGAAACACACTAGACAATCATGCACAAAGCACGCACACACGCACACATGCACACATGCACACATGCACACATGCACGCACGCACGCACACACGCACACACGCACGCACACACACACCTTACTAGTAAAAGTGGAATCTACTGTG
>NC_085879.1:50251674-50259174 GCF_034702125.1 Engraulis encrasicolus
CCTCTAAACCATTAGTTAATGTCGTGTTTTCGTTCATTTTTCAAGAGGGACAGACACATTTTAAACCATTATTTTGCGTGCACTGTGTTCAACGTAAAGCCGAGTTTATGAACGCGACAAGAGCTAAAGCATAGGGGAGAAGGGTGGGTCTTGTCGTAGCAACGCTGACGGTACCGTGCATGCAGCAATGACTGGAACACTAATCGTCGTGTGGAGCTCTACACGCATTGATTTACCAGACATCACAAGTTACAAAAACTCATTTCAGGGAGAGGCTTATCGAGCCTCGACACGCCTGACAAACAAAACGGCATTAGTGTTTAGACATTTGTATGTTCATGTTTCTATCGTCCAGTCTGCATAGAACCCTGCCTATTTCCCTGGGACTTCTGCAGGGCTTCCTACTATGAAGTGGGCTCGCGCAATCTATGTCAAGTATTCCACGCATGTCGCACGAGTTATATCTTTCTCTGTCCTGCATTGCCAATTGGAAAAAAAACCTGGTTACTTGCATAGTCTAAAATCATGGAGATGTTTTCTGACTCTCGGGTATCAGGCAGCCACTATCAATATCAGGATTCCCAGATTGTCGCTCCCAACCCCAATCGCTCCCCAGTCGGCACGCTCCCACTAGCCAGACTATCGAGCCCACCGCCATATAACGGAGCTAGTTATCTTTTTGATGTTAGTTTTTTGTTTCTAAACCTAACTCTAAACCTAACGCTAACCCTAAATTGCGTGTATGTGGCAGTGTATGATCATACGTGAAATATAATCGGGTGGGATAGAACGTCTGGGAGTGATAAAACCACCTGGGGCTACACGTCCGGAGTGATATCAGTTGGGAGTGTCCATCTGCCACCGCAATATCAGGTAGACTCCCTGACCCTCAGGGAGACCTGGGATGTCTGATTTACACACTGCCTTCTTACAACATGCACGTAAACGTACACATTGGTCATACTGGTGTGCTATGTTGTCCTCCTATGATGAAATGTTGTCCTACTATGATTAAATTTGGCTGGTTGACCAACTTTCTAGCGACTGAGTTTTTGGCTAGTAAGAACTTCTTGCCATTTTGGTTGCTGAAAAAAACCTCATTTCGAACCCTGCTGGAAAGTGTGGGCAAAACTACTGACTGTAACTCAGCCTGGATATGATTGATATGGGTTGGGGGGTGGGGTGGGGGGGATTAATGCAGACATGTGGGAATGCTTATTATTCTGGCTGTGTATGGGGGACAAGGGGGGTGGGTGTCAGCATGTTTGTGCATTATGAATGTCTAAATCTCAATGAGTGCTCTTGTCTCTTCACAGGCCACAACATCAAGTGTGTCCATGCAGGCGCCCCGTACAAGAGATGCAGCCTGCCAAACAGACCGAATTGTCATGCACACGTCTTCCACACAAAAGTCATTGAAGAAAAAACCCTTTAAGAGTAGAAGTATGTACCTGCCACTTCCAGTGTAGTTTCTGCTGTGCTGTTACAAAGCTTTGTTGTGTAATGGTTCTTTAGAATTCATCAATCAAAAAGGATTTATATATCAGAACTAATACAGTAGGCTCAAAGTGATTTCAAATACAGATACTAATTCCGGTATCCAGACACTAGCTATGGGGGTGTCAAAAAGGCACAATTTGTCTGTTGTTCATGTTACATTCTCACTCACTCACTCAACACACACACACACACACACACACACACACACACGCACACACACACGCACACACAGCACTACTACTACTACTAGTCCAGGATTACTGAGCCATTTTACTAACACCAGATATAGACCTACTGGCGCTGTAAGTCTGTGTAGTTCTAGTTATCTGAAATGTGTTACTAAAATATCTCTCTTTCTCAGCTGTACAGGCAACTGTCACTACAAAGGATTGGGAGGGTGGGACCCCCAGTGTGGACCCGTTTGACCTGTCCTCAACACCTCTGAAGAGGCCTGCAAAACGTCGTCGTGTTGACCTGGAGGAAGAGCTGGATGATCCCTTTGAGGGCCCAAGTTCTCCATTGGCTGCTCCATTGGACCATGATTCCACATATGATCCTGAAAACTACACGGCAGCTACACTGGATTCCACAATAGAGTCGTAAGTGACTAAGATGTAAATGTGCAGTACAGTAACGTTCAAATGTTTGGGACACATATTATACATTGACATGACCTATTTACAATTGAAAGCTACTTGATGGACATGCTCAACATTAATCCATAACTGGAAAATGTTATTAAGACTAATATAACGAAAATGTTATGTTGACTTAAAAGACTAGACTAGTTTGAAGTTTACATATGGCTCTGGCACTGTCAAAATGTCATTCTTGCATGGTAATGTTATTGGGACTGATGTTTACAGCATTACTTTGCTTATAGAACTGTATATGTGCTTAGACATTTCCAAACCATTCGCCAAATGGTGATGGTCAAACAAGCATAATGTACACTAAATGTTCCTTTTTTGGGATTTGTGGTTTTAAATATGGAAGTTCCGGCCTCGCCCACCCATCGGGACAACAAGTTCATTGTGTTTGAGAGCTGCATCATGGAGTTGTTCCAAAAATGTGGACTCTGCACACGGCCATGTGATGTCAGGACACAGAGGCTGGGGACGTTCCTGTCGGTGAAGCAGGAGTGCACAAATTGTGAACGCACAAGACACTGGAATAGCCAGCCTGTCCTTGGGAGCACACCTGCCGGCAATCTACAGCTTTCATCTGCTGTATACATAAGTGGAGCATCCTTCATCCAAATCGAAAAGGTAAATTATGCATAATAGTGCTTCCAATGACCGCAGTTTACTTCAAATTAATTTCCCTGTCACTGAATCATAACAGTGGGCATTGATGGGTAAGCGGTTAGGGCGTCAGACTTGCATCCCCAAGGTTGCTGGTTCGACTCCCGACCTGCCAGGTTGGTGGGGGGAGTAACTAACCAGTGCTCTCTACCCCATCCTCCTCCATGACTGTGGTACCCGTGCACGGGTGAAGCATAAATGCAATTTCGTTGTGTGCAGTGTTCACTTTGTGTGCTGTGCTTGTGTGCTGTGTCACAATGACAATGGGAGTTGGAGTTTCCCAGTTGGGCTTTCACTCATTTCACTATTTATCTCCCATTATTCACAGGTCTTCAATGCTATGAACCTTCAGCTGTTCTGCTACGAAACCTTTCGTCGCCATGCCAGAGCGTTCATCGAACCGGCAATTCTACACCACTGGAAGGTGATGCAGGACACAACTCTAGAGCGGCTAACCCAGGAAGGCAACGTGATCCTCGGTGGTGACATGAGAGCAGACTCTCCAGGTACACGCCTCACACAACCTTTGTATCACAACACATCCATCCTCCATCAGATGCACTGGCTTCCTGTTTAGTCTCGCATGAACTTCAAAACCCTCCAGCTTGTTTACAAAGGCCAGCGCCACCAGTTCCAACCTACCTCCGCGCCCATTACTTAGACACCCTCTCTTTGCGCTCCTCTGACACATTCCTTCTGTGAATATCCATTCTGGATTACAAGAGGGCTTGTACTGTGTGGCACCTGCACCTTTTCTATCACAATGCAAACTGACTAAGGCTTTATGTCATGATTTTATTTCTTCTTTTTTTGGTGTTGGATTCTGTGTTTTGCTGCTATTTCTACTGACATGTATTGCTGGACCATTAATGCCCTATACTACTATTGTAACCATTTTTTTGTTGTAAGGTGACATTGGGTGTTGTGAAATGGACTCCAAATAAAATGTTGTTTTATTGTTATTATCGTATTGTATTCACTGTAGTAGTGTACACAGGGATAAGATGGTTAATCCTTGAGGTGAAAAGCAGTGACAAAATAATATCAAATGTTGGCTCGTGGTTAATAATGTCCCTTTTGATCAACACAGGTCACTCTGCAAAGTATGGGAGTTACACAATGATGGACTTACGTACTAACACCATTGTGGACATTCAGTTGGTTCAAGTGAGTGCGCTTTTTTAAAATGATCTTCAGTGGTTGTTGTAATTTTCAAATCAAAGCCTGTACAGTTTGTATAAATGTTGTGCGTCATGTATTCGCAGAGCAATGAGGTTGGTGGCAGCAGCTACATGGAGAAGGAGGGCCTGATCCGGAGTCTGAACTTCTTGGAGGCGTGTGGTATTGACATTGACTGCATCATCACAGACCGTCATCCACAAGTGCAGAAGTACCTCAGGGAGAGCAACGTCAACCATTATTATGATGTCTGGCACTTTGCAAAAGGTATACTGTCATTGCTATCAACTTTTCCTTTTGAATTCTCAGTTATGCTTTTGGTGAGAAAAAACCTTTTGCATGTTGTCTGTATCAAGTTGTAGGCTGGCTGTGTTTTACATTAATGTGTACAAAATACTGTTTCAGTAGTTTATCTGAGGGCCATTTATTTATCTTTTTCTACAGGATTCTCCAAGAAGCTGGAAGCCATCAGTAAGCAAAGGGATTGTGAGAAGATGAAGAAGTGGATAAGAGGCATCAACAACCACGTCTATTTCACGGCATTGGGCACCACCTCGGGGGAAGAGAGACTTGCGAAGTGGACTGCTATGCTTAACCACGTCCAAGACATCCACACCCACGAGGATCCGCTCTATCCTGCGTGTGAACATGCAGCCCGCCAGACGAGAGATCCTACAAAGTACCTCCATCCAGGTGTTTATTTAATTTATTTGACTACAGGTCAAAACAGTAAGCGAATAATTGTAATGTATCAAAGTATGGTGTAGTCACCGATTGGAATCATACAATTCATACCCTATGGAAGTCTACTGAGCCTGATGAGCATATGGGAAGGTGGCATTACTTATGGAATGGGGGAGGACATGTTATGACTGCATCTGGTATGGAACATGGGGGTACTATGTGTCTCCATGCTATTTCTGTATCCTGCCCTATCACTGGGCCACACAGAACTTAGGCTCAAAAGACTTTACCATTTTTGTTGTAGGCTTCAGTTACTGGGCATCATTGATGTTAACTTGTGTATTGTTTTGTTTATTCTTATAATGACTGAAAAATTATTGTCTACAGAAACTGTGGTCCTCAGCAAGTTGGATAAGCTGATGAACAGCACAAGAACGCTGAATGACGTGGCAAAACTCAGCCCACATCTCCAAACTTCGTCATTAGAAGCTTTCCATGCTGTCATCCTCCGATTTGCCCCAAAGAATGTTGTCTTTCCCTATATTGGAATGCTTTGCAGGTGAGATGTTTGACCTTTTAGTTCTTGTGATTTCTATTTGATAGACCAAAAAATATATATTTTTAGGGGGTTTCAGGGCGTAGTTCCTATGACACTTCAGAATCTATAAAAAGCCTTTTCCCAAAATGCTTTATATCTACTTTCAAAAATGTTTTGTTTTGTTACTACCAAAGCAGCATTTAAATGTTTCAACATCTTACCGGTATGTACATCTCAGCCAATGTCACACTTCCTGATGCTCTCTTGAAATCATTAAAAGTACTGTCAATGTACTGACAATGGCTGTCATAGCATTTTGGGAAAGAGCTCTTCATATGCTTTCCCATGGTGATGCATGTCTCCACCAGGTAACCCAAACCACCATGACAAATGGCAATTCTGTGGGAAACACTGTTTACACATTGTGTCTTGCACTTTCAGACTGTACTTAGCAGCCATCCACTTCAATGAAAATGCAAATCGACCACAGGCCCAGACAGCAGACGGTGAACCTCTCTTCAAGATCTCTTTTCCCAAATCCAAGAAGGGAGAGTGCACTGTTAAGCGCCAGAAGACTCCACCAACCTTTGGTACGACCTCAAAACTTCAAGAATTCAAGTCCAACTACGTTTGGCTTTATCAAATTTACTGTAATGAATTCCAACAAATAGAAATATTAAAATTACAACAAATAGGAATATGTAAAAGAACCAAGAAATAGAAATCTAAACAAACATAAATATATTGAACAAATATAAATATATAGAAATATAAACATTGAAATGTACAAATAACCAACTGAAGTTTGTGTGTGTGTGTGTGTGTGTGTGTGTGTGTGTGTGTGTGTGTGTGTGTGTTTGTGTGTTCTTTATGGAAAGGGTACGTTGATGTCCTGATGGACCTAATTCTGGAGAAGGTCTTTGTCAACCCTGCACCCTATACCGACGCGATGAAGGCCATGCGTGTCCCAGAGGACCTGTCTGCACAGTTCAATCGGCCGGATAAGGAGGAGGTCATTGGGAGCTTCCTGTCGAGATTCACACGTGGGGGAGTCTGAAGCCGGTGTAGTGTCCTTCATCGTCCGGGTACTCGGCGCGGATCCGGAGGACCACACACGCAGGAATCACCACACGGACCCTGCGCCCCAATATGCCCCAACACCACAAGACAAATTGCCTGTAGGCCAGAAACCGGAGGCGCCTGGAAAGAGATGGGAAAAAATTACTAATTACTATTTTACTAATTTTGTTCTTCTGTTATTGCCATGTTGTACATATTTACATATTCCTATGTTCATGTTCATTACTCTTTGTGATTGTTATAACTGTCTTGTAAATAAATCTACCAACACTCTTCACTGCCTGCATTTTTGAAATATCAGGGTCTATTGGGTGGGTAACCTTTATGTATGTGGCTATGACTAATTATTTTACAGTACTTACCGATAGGTTCTTCTCAGGCGTAGAGGGCCAAATGTGTACCTGAATGCTCGCCCAGCGGTTTGCAGTGAATACACATTCAGACAGACTGTCTCAAACCCTGGATGATCCAGCATACATACTGGGTCTCCCGCCACTTCTCCTAATAGTGCTGTGACCTAATAAAGATTGCAAATGCCAAGTGTTATTTCAGGAAGAGGTAGATCCAAAAGTTGTACATTCAAAGAGTTTTATTTGCAAAATGGTGTGTCTCCATTTTTTTTAATTATGTTAGGACATTTTCATTATTGTATTGGGCATTCCATTGCATTGCAAAATGAATTTTATATAGGTTGGAAAAGTATGTTGAAGAAAAATTTGGATGGCAAGAATTCACACATGGTGCAGGACCTTTTGAACAGTATGTTTCAATACTGTAATGAAAAAATAAAAAATGGTGGACAGAGCGTTTTGCAAATTAACTGATAAGGTGTTACCTGAGGGATCTCCAGGCAGCATCTGTTTTCAACTTCTGTTGGCATTGTCTCGCAATTCCCACATCGACACCTATTACACAAAAAGGCAGTTTTCAGGTAATGCTGGCAAATATATCAATGAAACACCTTTAGTGGCAATTGAATGAGTCAACAGGTGAGCATGGAGAATAATTACACGCTTGTCAGAATATAATCATACATGCCATACTGTACAATTACAATGACAACAAACCAGACAGGGTTGAGAAAAGCTACAGGGCTACACAAAAATATGAAGCTTGCGTTTCTTTTCGTGTAGGTGGACTTTGGTTCCAGCACATGGACATAATATGAGGTATGTTTTTGTATAAGCATGTCAACCCTTTGGTCTAAAATGGGTT
>NC_085879.1:50269174-50271674 GCF_034702125.1 Engraulis encrasicolus
ATTGACCTTTGGCGCCTGGAGCTGCATGACGCAGCATTCAGGCTCATGAGATTTGAGATATTTTTATTAAAAATCTAGGCATTTTAGAGCTGTATGTTGGAGTTCTCAAGAGCCGTACACACACATCGCTGCTATTTACTAGCTTCTCGCTTGCTCGCCTACTCGCCTCTCTTTCATGGAACGTTCGCTGAAAGTTCCCGCGGCTTTAACTGCCAATGAACAGGCGAGAAGTACCAAACTCTGCATTCCAATTGGTTACTTGCTTACTCGCCTCGCTCGAAGATAAAATATTTTCAACCCGGGATCCGCCCACATTACATCGCTTGTACAGTACTCGCCTACTCGCCTGCGAGTCTCGCTGAAACACAATGACATTCTATTGAGTTTATTCGCGGAGCGAGTAACTAGCAGTGACGTGTGTGTGTACGGCCCTTAATGCAAGATGAGGGTCTTAGCGTTTTAATGCAAATCATTTCTCGTTTTTCGGTGCTCCAGAGGCTGAGATATTTAGGTTTTTATAGGCAGAGGGCAACTTTTCCCAAAAAGAGCTTGGGCTTTCAGCAGGCAATTTTGTAGGTGCTTTAGGTTAAGAGAGCCATGCAAAGTCAGATTCCTGATGGGCCTCTTTGGTGTAGTGGGCAGCACAGTAGCACTAACACAACTGCACTATACTCTTTCCTAAGAGAGAGAGAGAGAGAGAGAGAGAAGAGAGAGAGAGAAGAGAGAGTGAGAGAGAGTGAGAGAGAAGAGAGAGTGAGAGCGCCAAGGCAGAATAAGAATACTGGAATTTAAAACATGAAACATTCTACCACATACTGAAACTGAGGGGTGTCAGTGTGTGTGTGTGTGTGTGTGTGTCTGTGTGCGCGTGTGTGTGACTACCCGGGCCTCATGATGTTGTTTGGAATGATGATCACATCGTTGTCATGACGCCCACACATCAGAGTGACATGACACTATGTCCCTATGATGTAGCTTCTGATTCATGTGAGAGAGTGCGTGTCTGTGTGTGTGTCTGTGTGTGTGTGTCTGTGTGTGTGTGTGTGTCTGTGTGCGTGTGTGTCTGTGTGTGTGTGTGTGTGTGTGTCTGTGTGTGTGTGTGTGTGTGAGTATCCTGCATTTGGAGTTCCCACCACATGTGACTTCCCCAAGTTCCAACACACACACGCAAATGCACATACACACACACACACGCACACACACACTCTCTCTCACACACACACACACACACACACACACACACACACACACACACACACACACACACACACACACACACACACACACACACACACACACACACACACACACACACACACTCACACACACACACACACACACACACTGTTACAATGCAACAAAGCCATCAAGACCCCCAGCTTTAACGCTATGGAGGAAGCTTTAACACTATGGAAGAAGCTTTAACGCAAAGGTGCTATGGAGGAAGCTTTAATGTTATGGAGGAAGCTTTAACACTATGGAAGAAGCTTTAACGCAAAGGTGCTATGGAGGAAGCTTTAATGTTATGGAGGAAGCTTTAACGCTATGGAGGAAGCTTTAACACTATGGAAGAAGCTTTAACGCAAAGGTGCTATGGAGGAAGCTTTAACGCAAAGGTGCTATGGAGGAAGCTTTAACGCAAAGGTGCTATGGAGGAAGCTTTAATGTTATGGAGGAAGCTTTAAGGCAAAGGTGCTGTGGAGGAAGCCCAGACAAACAACCAGAGAACAAAACAATGAGTAGCCAAGCCCCCCCAGACGGTCGCTGGTGCGTATATCCACCAAGACAACACCCCATCTTTTGGAATTCAAAGGCTAGGGTCTGAATGTCATTTTAAACTGTTTATTTTAGTGTGGTAATAGCGCAAGTTATCTCCAGACAAGGTAGTCAGTAATTCGACTGATTAGTCACATCGCACTCAAATCTCACATTCCTGAGACTTATCTTCATCGTTACCCGTGCACACATTTCCTTTCCCTTATTCTGGGGTAATGGATCATTTTCACCTTTTTCAGGTGAAACCTTTTTCAGAAGATATTAACCTAACGCCTAAGGCACCTGTAAAAAAGAGTACTGAATGCCTGAGCATTGCATTTAAACACTAAGACCCCCATCTTTCATTAGAATGTGGTCATTTATCTCAAACTAACAGAGATTTTTAATAAAGTTGTCTCAAATCTCATGAGCCTGAATGTTGCGTAATGCAGCTCCAGGCGCCAGGGCCAATGTTGCGCAACGCAACATCAGGCATCAATGGGTTAAGGCTGTAGGCCGTTTTGTGCTAGAAAAATGCACCTCATGAGTAACGCCAGACGCCGTAAAAGGCTCACGGTACACGATGTAGTTATCCACCGAGATAGCACCGCCTTATGAAATTCAAAAGGTTATTGTCACCTTCAACATTTATAAGCGCAGTAACCCTGCACACTGTTAACCCTGACAGCCCTACTAACCACTACACTGGTCTCCCAATGTTAAACACCTAGCCACCTAGCCACCT
>NC_085879.1:50279174-50286674 GCF_034702125.1 Engraulis encrasicolus
CCGTTCCGCCTTGGTATGTTTTGGCCCTAAAAGTACAGACATACACTTCTATACAAAAAAAACCCTGTTAGGCCTAACGATAGGGCGCTGAGTTACTACGCCGGCAATTCCACACTGGGCTTGAGCTCCACAAAATATAAACTTTGTTTCATTAAACGTTGCTCACGCGTTGTGGCTTGTTTACATAATGAAATGAAGTTTATATTTATGCTCACGCGTTGTGGCTTGTTTACATAATGAAATAAAGTTTATATTTATGCAGCACATGCCCAGGGGTGTGGGTCACTCTCTCACGATAGTAATAGTAGTAAACTAGAAGCACTCAGAGAGCGCAGACCTCCGCTAAGGAAGCTGCTTGATAGAACATTTGACTATGACTCACACTCTGTTTTTCTGCCTTCTTTTTTGGAGTTCCTGCAATTCAATTTCTGGTCACTAGGGGCGTCTAGATATATAGGCCAGCAATGGTGAAGAATCTTTGAAAAAGTCCTGGTTCCGGTTCGTGATTCGGATCCCCACCAGAATTTAATCACATCGTCCTTGGGTCATTACCAACAACTCCACGAAGTTTCCTCCAAATCCATTCACAAGTTTTTAAGTTATCCTGCTGACAGACAAACAACACAAACAAACAGACAGACAGACAAACAGACAGACAAACAGACCGAAAACATTATCTCTTGGCGGAGGTAGATATAGGCCTAGTCCATAATTGTCATGTTATTAATAGAGATGCACCGGATCCTGATTTTTAGGATCCTGCCGGATACCGGATCCACTGCTTAAGATCTTGCCGGATCCGGAACCGGATACCGGATCCTACGAAAGGGTTGAAACACATAGCCTACTCACACACGTGGGCCCTTTTTATCACGTTGGCTCAAACTATTTTGATTGAAAAGCCTCGGCTACCGGATCCTGGATCCTGGAACCGGATCCGGATCCTGTGAAAAACCCTATTATCCTGCCGGATCCGGAACCGGATCTTGGATCCGGTGCATCTCTAGTTATTACTATCTACTTGGCGGAGGTAAAAATAATTGTTATGTTGTTACTATCTACTAGCACTGTCTGGCTGTATGGATTTAAATATTGATGCACAGAACATACAGTGTGTATTTAATTATTTAATTCTTCGAGTTTGCAGGAAATGGTGTGTGGAGGGGCGGGGGGCGGGAGAAAGAGAGAGAGGTAGAGCGAGAGCGAGAGGTAGAGAGAGAGAGTGAAAGCGACAGAGAGTGAGAGCAACAGTGAGAAAGAGAGAGAGAGGGAGATGGAGAATGTTACAGGGCGGGAGGGGTGGGGGGTAGAGAGAGAGAAATTAGGAGAGAGGGAGTGAGGGAGAGTGAGAGAGAGAGAGATTGGGAGATAGAGAGAGGGGGTTTGGGGAGATAGAGTGAGAGAGAGAGAGGGAGTGAGGGAGAGTGAGAAAGAGAGAGAGGGGGTAGAGAGAGGGGGGGTTATAAAGAGAGGGGTGTGGAGAGAGGGGGAGGGGTGAAGAGAGAGAGGTGGAGAGAGGGAGAGAGAGAGAGAGAGAGAGAGAGAGAGAGAGAGAGAGAGAGAGATTGGGAGATAGAGAGAGAGGGGTTGGGGGGATAGAGTGGGAGAAAGAGGGAGTGAGGGAGAGTGAGAAAGAGAGAGAGGGGGTAGAGAGAGGGGTGTGGAGAGAGAGAGAGAGAGAGATTGGGAGAGAGAAAGAAAGAGAGAGAAGTGGAGAGATAGAGAGGTGGAGAGAGAGAGAGAGAGAGAGAGAGAGAGAGAGAGAGAGAGAGAGTTCCGAGGAGTTACTGAGCAGTCAGAAGAAACATGAGCTCCTGAATTTAGAGTTAAATTGACCAAGTTTGAGACAAAATAAGAAAGAACAGATGTTCATGTGAAAATAGAAGTTGAAGGAAACAACCAGTGATAAAAACATGTGGACTTTGGATTAAAACAAAAGAAGAAAAAGAAGAGAAAAGGCAGTGACTGAGGATGGACTGTGGAAACTGAGGTGAAACTGAGGACTATAACTACCATATACACCAGACAGCACAACTGCCACAAACTGGTTGTAATACACCTATATATAAGGTGTACCACTTGGACTGTGATGAAAAGGTAAGCCTGACTGTAGGCAAATGACTTTTTATTGAAGGACTATTATTATTTACAACTATACTTGGAAGTAATAGCCTATCAAAAGTCTACTAGCAAGCTAGTCAAATAGCTAAGTAATTGACAGAGTGGAGAGTGACAGTTGGAGTTGTAAACAAAACATTCCATCGCCATGGTAACCAGAGCAGAGCAGAGTGCTGCTGCAGGAGCAGAGTGCTGTAGGGAAGTGGAGTTTCCCAGTAACTGCAGGACCTCCACTGCAATGAAAAAACACAAGGAACTTGTGCTCAAAAGTAACCCAGAAGTCCTCTTTACAGACTTTACTGTACAGAAAGGGAAGAGGATAAAAAGCAACCTCATATTCCACACTGACTGCCCATATAAGTGGAAGTCAGCCCTCTGTCAACACTATGACCACATATGCAAGGAAGGCATAGGGCGCGGAGGTAGGCTGATCATCTGTGAGGATGAAAAGCTAGACACAGAGAACCCTGAGTTGACAATAACTTATTATACTAAAGGTACAATCTTAATCCAAGGAAATGAAAAAAACCTCAACTCTTTTGAGACAGCTTTCCCGGAGTTAAAAGCAAAGGTTCAAGGACAGCTTTCATCCGCTGTTCATGAATGTGAGGAACAGCTGGAGAGCTCCGTTCTGCTCTCAACTACTGTTCCACAGTCACCTCTCGCTTCTCAAAGACTTCTCAGAGAACACCTGGGCATGCTTGAGCTGCATTTCGAGGAATTCAAGGAGCTCACGCAGTCCAGGCTAGAATCCTCTCACGATTCCATCAGGCTCCTCAGGGAGGAGCTGCAGTGCTTGAGAGAGGAAAGTCAGACCGCCATATCTAGACTCCAACACACCATCCAGGCCATTCAACAGGACAATGTCAGCCTCAAAGCCCAGGTAGCCAAGGTCAAAGAAGAATCCACCATGAGAGAGCGAACCCTCCTCAGGGAGATCACAATGATGAAGGAGCGACTGGAGGTTGGACAGGTCCCACCTCCGGACACTGACAGGGGGACACAGAAGGACGTCCAGCCGGTTACACCTAGCACTCCAGGTTCACAGCGGCAGCCACAGCGCACAGACAGCAGTCCAACATCTCAACACACTACAGATGCACAGCCACACACTGATTCATCCCCCAGCCACCCCATCCCCAAGGAATCACTACCACCACAGAATGCCACAACGTCGGATCCTGAGGTGGTGCTTCTCATGGACTCCAATGGGAAGTTCATCGATCCCAAAAGACTGTTCCCTGGTCAGCGTGTAACTACCAATCGCTGCAGCAACACAAACCAGGCTCTTCGTCTGCTCAGTGAAGATAACCTTGGCAGACCAAACTGTATCATCATCCACACCGGGACAAACGACCTGCATTCCCTAGGCCATGGCACTGCAGAGGCGATGACAAATGTAGCAGCAAAAGCAAGTCGAGAATTCCCAGACTCCTGCATCATCATGTCCACTCTCCTCCCCCGCACAGACATACCCCCACACGTCATCCACAACGTCAACACAGAAATCAGCAGGAGATGCTCCTCCCTGCCGAATGTCCAGGTTGCCCACCACCCCTTCATCGGCCCACGTGAGCTGTACGATGGACTTCACCTTCACAAGAATGGAGTCAGAGTATTCGCCAGGACACTCAAGGACGTGGCCCTGGGACGGAACGCAGCCAATTGCCCACCCTACATCGCCCGTCGCACTCACCCACCCGTTCTGCGTCATGGTAGAAGTACTTCCACCAGAGGATACCCTCCGCAACAACCCTTCTTGGCACCTCATCCTGTGAAGCCTGTCACTGGACCAAGAAAGCCCCAGACAGCACAGCCACAGAGTTATGCAGCAGCTGTGGCACAACCTGTACCTCATCAACCCACAGATCTAGGAGAAATAAAACACTTGCTGCACAGGCTATGTGCAGGCCTTCTCGACCTGTAAGTTCAACACATACATCATTGATGAGATGAGGAGAACAAAGGAAAAAAAAAAAAAAAAAAAAAAAAAAAGATAACTGATGCACACACACACACACACACACACACACACACACACACACACACACACACACACACACACACACACACACACACACACACACACAACATCGTCAGTCACTAACATGCACACACGCACACACACAAAACATCGTCAGTCACTAACATGCACACACGCGCACACACACACACACACTGTCACGCATTGCCACACACACACACACACACACACACACACACACACACACACACACACACACACACACACACACACACACACACACACACACACACACACACACACACACACACACACACACACAATCAATCATAAATCATCCAAGTAATGTAACGTGGACCACATATGAACTGTTCTTTCACAAAGTTGTCTAACAACATGGTCAATTGTTCTTTATTCCTATACTTATGCGTTCTTTTTGTATTAGCTTTTGGAACATCCAGGGCCTCTATTCATCAGCCTTTGGGCTGAAAACCACAAGCCCAGAGTTTTTGGATTGTGTTCAGAACTGTGATATAATAATTCTCAATGAAACTTGGTGTCGTGAAAATGTTATCTCTATGTGCCCAACAGATTTTTATGAAATTATAGTACCCTCAGTGAAATCAAAAACCACACGCCGTGGAAGAGACTCAGGTGGCATCCTGGTGTGGTGCAAAAATGAACTGGCTAAACATATATCCATTGTTAAAACTGAGAAATACCACATATGGTTGAAATTACATAGTGCAATCGGCATCACCAAATTTCCAATTTACCTGTGTGCAGCATACATTCCCCCTCATGATTCAGACTACTATGACGAAAATTACTTTACTAAGATGTATACAGAAGTAAGCCAATACCAAGCACAGGGCAAAGTGCTACTGTGTGGAGACCTTAATGCACGCACAGGCAATGAGCCTGACTTTGTTGACCCTGAGGGTAATACTCATGTGTTTGGCCAGTCACCATTGCACCTTTCACCAACTACCACGACACGGAGCAGCCTAGACTCTGTGGTAAACAGCAGTGGTAAAGAGTTAGTGCACCTCTGTCAAGCCTTAGGTCTGTACATTCTTAATGGCAGGATCAGAGGAGACTCCATGGGGAGGTTCACATACTCTTCAGTCCTGGGTAGCAGTGTAGTGGATTATGCAATCTCTGACATGGACCCCTCCCACTTCAGTGCATTCACTGTCAGGCAGCAAACACCACTTTCAGACCATAACCAACTAAATATGTTTCTGAGAATGTCCGGCCAACCCACTAAAATAAATAATGAGTTAACAATTAATAAGATGTACAACGTCACCCATGGCTATAAATGGGCTTCGGATAGCCCAGACAGATTCGCAGATGCTTTGAAGTCACCAGAAATGATGGACAGAATGACCCACTTTGCTAACAGATCATTTGGTAAGAGCAGAGAAAGTGTGAACATGGCGGTGCAAGAAATTAGCCAAATCCTATGCACGGCAGCAAAAAATGCTGGTATAGCAAAAACTAGTGGAAAGATGCCTAAAAAGAAAATATATGGCCAATGGTTTGATACGGAATGCAAAAATGTGAGGAAAGAACTAAGAGAACTATCAAATCTGAAACACAGACACCCTCACGACACGGATCTGAGAAAAAAATATTTCCAGACTCAAAAAAACTACAAACAAACTATCAAATCGAAGAAGCAACAACACACTAACAACCTTATCTGCACAATCGAAGAATCTATTAATAAAAACCAGTTCTGGGATATGTGGAACAACTTGAACATAAAAGACCCAAAAGACATACCCATCCAAAATGGAAACATTTGGCTTCAGCACTTCCAAACTCTGTACACTGAAATACACCCAACAGAAACAAATCAGAATTATATTACACAAAAGTTACACAATTTTGAATTAGTATTTAAGGACAACCAAAATCCACTTGATTTCCCCATTTCCAGCGACGAATTGTTACAAAAGATTAGATCGTTAAAGTCCAACAAATCCTGTGGTCCTGACAGAATCCGAAGCGAGATGCTTAAGCACAGCACACCCGAAATGCAGTCAGCCATGCTCAAGTTGTTCAACCTTGTCTTAAGTTCTGGCTTTTTTCCTGACATCTGGAATGAAGGTATCATCACCCCGATTCATAAAAGTGGAAATAAATTAGACCCTAATAATTACAGAGGTATCTGTGTGAACAGTAACCTGGGGAAGGTATTTTGTAGCATATTGAATGAGAGAATTCAAACCTTCCTTAACAAGCACGATTCCCTGTGTAAAAACCAAATTGGCTTTCTACCAAATCACCGCACCACAGATCACATTTACACCCTGCACACCCTCATCAACAAACATGTAAAAGATAAGAAAAATGGAAAAATATTTGCCTGTTTTGTGGACTTTAAGAAAGCATTTGATTCGATTTGGCACAATGGATTATATTACAAGCTTTTAGAAACAGGTGTAGGGGGTAAAACGTATGACGTGATCAAATCAATGTATTCAAACAATAAATGTAGCATAAAAATTGGCAAAAAACAAACTGAATTCTTTAGACAGGAACGAGGAGTGCGACAAGGCTGCAGCCTGAGCCCAACTCTGTTCAACATCTACATCAATGAACTAGCGGTGCAGTTGGGACAGTCTGCAGGCCTTGGACTCACCCTCCAAAACACAGAAATTAAATTCCTGCTCTTTGCAGATGATTTGGTGCTTCTTTCCCCCACTGAACAGGGCCTACAACACCATCTAGACCTTCTGGCAAGCTACTGTCAGACCTGGGCCCTGACAGTAAATCCAACAAAAACAAAAATCATGATATTCCAAAAGAAACCCAGATGTCAGGAAAACAGATACCTGTTCACTCTAGGCAGCACCGCCCTGGAGCACACGATGCAGTATACTTACCTGGGTCTGATCATTACTGCATCAGGTAGTTTCAGCAAGGCAGTGAATGCACTAAAAGAAAAAGCCCGCAGAGCCCTCTATGCAATAAAATCCAAATTTTATGATATAAACATACCCATTTCAATCTGGTGCAAATTATTTGACAGCATTATACAACCCATTGCGTTATATGGAAGTGAGGTCTGGGGTCCACTCAGCATGCATGACTACACTGCGTGGGACAAGCACCCAATAGAAACCCTACATGTAGAATTTTGTCGATCCATTCTTAAAGTCCAAATAAAAACACCAAACAACGCATGTAGGGCAGAATTAGGCCGTTACCCATTAGCGATACCCATTCAAAAACGAGCATTGAAATTTTGGATGCATTTAAAATCAAGTCCCAAAAATACACTCCAGTTTGAGGCCCTAAATACCCAGGAACTGAGCCCCACAAAGAGTCCCCTATGCCAGCTGGTACTGAAGCTTACTAACCCATTAACAACAACTAATACACAT
>NC_085879.1:50354174-50361674 GCF_034702125.1 Engraulis encrasicolus
TACAATTCATTTAATTTTGCTCACCCCGTATGTGATTCATTCTTGGTTATATATCATCTTGTTATAATTTTCAAAAAAATCTGCAAAAATCTATAATCGTGATTAATAATTGTGATTATGATTTTGACCAAAATAATCGTGATTATGATTTTGACTAAAATAATCGTGATTATGATTTTGACTAAAATAATCGTGATTATGATTTTGACTAAAATAATCGTGATTATGATTTTGACTAAAATAATCGTGATTATGATTTTGACTAAAATAATCGTGATTATGATTTTGACTAAAATAATCGTGATTATGATTTTTTTCCATAATCGTGCAGCCCTAATACATGGGCCCAGAGATGAGACTAAAAATGGCCTTAATAGAGCTCGAAAGTGACGTCACTTCCCCCGATTTCATGGGACCTCAACGGCGTTTTTAGCCGAAAATCGTAGCATGTAATCCAATGGCGGTGTTAAAATGGCATTTCGATCCCCTTCGAGTTGTGCCACGAGCTCCATATATGTTTTTTCTGATATTTTTGCTTAATTTTTCGTATGAACCCCTAAACTTTTTAGAAAGCTGTGTTTCTTCACATTTTTCATGCCGACGGCCTCGGAACAAAACATTGGGTAACACTTTATAATAAGTACCCCTTTTTAGGCATTACTTAAGGGTTAGTTAAGCCTTATTTTACCATTAGTTAACCCTTAGTGAATCACGAGTTAATCATTATGTAAGTATTATTTCTCATTTCCTAACTATTATCTACTACCGTTAGTAAATGGTTAGTGTGTGCTGATGTAACAGTTTGCTAAGCAAAGTTAAGCATGGAAAGGTTTTCACTTTAAAAGTTCCCCAGATATGCGGAAGTAGTGAGTTGTAACTTCTTGTTAATGCATAAGCAATGCCTAACAAATCATTTGTTAACGTTTTGTAAAGCATGGAAAGGTTTTCACTTTAGATCAGTTCCCCAGATATACTTAAGTAATGAGTTGTAACTCCTTGATAATGCATAAGCAATGCTTAACAAGTCATTTGTTAACGTTTTGGAAAGCATGGAAAGGTTTTCACTTCAAAAGTTCCCCAGATATGCGCAAGTAGTGAGTTGTAACTTCTTGTTAATGCATAAGCAATGCCTAACAAATCATTTGTTAACGTTTTGTAAAGCATGGAAAGGTTTTCACTTTAGATCAGTTCCCCAGATATACTTAAGTAATGAGTTGTAACTCCTTGATAATGCATAAGCAATGCTTATCAAGTCATTTGCTAATGTTTTGGAAAGCATGGAAAGGTTTTCACTTCAGAGACGTTCCCCAGATATAGGCCTACTTAAGTAGGCATGGAAAGATTTTCACAGAAAAAGTTCCCCAGATATGCGTTATTAATGCGTTGAAACTTCTCGATAATGCTTACGCAATGCTTATCAAGTCATTTGTTAACTTTTCGGAAAGCATGGAAAGGTTTTCACTTTAGAACAGTTCCCCAGATATAGCTAAGTGATGGATTATAAATCCTTGATAATGCATAAGCAATGCTTACCAAGTCCTTTGTTAGTGTTTCGGAAAGCATGGAAATGTTTTCACTTAAAAGGTTCCCCAGATATGCGTTAGTAATGCGTTGAAACTTCTTGGTAATGCATAAGCAATGCTTATCAAGTCATTCGTTAATGTGTTGTAAAGCCATAACAGGTTTTCACTTTAGATCAGTTCCCCAGATATACTTACTTAATGAGTTTTAACTCCTTGATAATGCATAAGCAATGCTTAAGAAGTCATTTGTTAACGTTTTTGGAAAGCATGGAAAGGTTTTCACTTTAGATCAGTTCCCCAGATATACTTAAGTAATGGTTCGTAATTCCTTGATAATGCATAAGCAACGCTTAACAAGTCATTTGTTAACGTCCAGAAACATCCATGAGGGGCAGTCACATGAGCCTCAACTTAGGCCTAGGCCTACTGTTTGCCATGCTACCAGTCATCACACACTAACCATTACAAAAGGGTTAAATAAGACTTCACTGATGCTAAAGCAAGACTTTACAAACCGTTACCATACATGCCTAATAGTACTTGTTAATGGTTAGGTGGTAGGAGACAACAAAGAGACAATGCTTTTTCATAAATAAAGGTGGGTTATCAGACATTTTAATGATGGTTTACTAATGCTTATCAGAAAGTTAAATCACCATAGACGAATGATTAATTAACAGTACTTAATAATTTCACAGAAATACATAATGACTGACTCGTGATTCACTAAGGGTTAACTAATGCTTAATTTTGTTTAGCGAGTAGTTACATCAGCACACACTAACCATTTACTAACGGTATTAGTTAATGGTTAAGAAATGAGAAATAACACATACATAACGACTTACTCGTGATTCACTAAGGGTCAATTAATGTTAAAAATAAGGATTAACTAAGGTTTAACTTTGCTTAGCGAACCGTTACATCAGCACACACTAACCATTTACTAACGGTAGTAGATAATAGTTAGGAAATGAGAAATAATACTTACATAATGATTAACTCGTGATTCACTAAGGGTTAACTAATGGTAAAATAAGGCTTAACTAACCCTTAAGTAATGCCTAAAAAGGGGTACTTATTATAAAGTGTTACCAAACATTGATACTTCTGCTTGAATAATCTTTATCTATCCTCTTAAACAGCATATTTGGAGCCCAGCGCATATAATGACTGAGATCAGAAGATATTTACTCGCTACCATGTTGTTAGATGGTCAACTGAGGTCCCGTGAAACGCGGAACTAAGGGGCGGGACTTTCGAGCTCTCTATCTTGTGACAAAACCTCATGCTCCAAATGTGTCCCGATTTAGACATATTGCATGTTAAATATGCAGCAACTACGACATGGGCGTAATTTTAGGGGGGGACGGTGGGGACATGTCCATACCACTTTTGAGATAAACATAGCTTGTCCCCACCACTTTGTCACAAATAAAATGCAAAAACAGCATATCCGGACAATTTGCCATTAAAATGTCACCACCACTTTTCGAGCCAAACCTACACCTCTGAACTACGATATCCAACCAAATACCAAATCTTTTTCAGGCCGTTTCCTCAGTTTCAACGATGGCATTGGCGCACTGCACTTTGCCTTTGTAGGGCAGTAGGCCCTGAAACACGTCTGACCACCACAGATATACTTACACATATACATATATAGGCCTCAGTGGTGTAGTCTACTTTTTCATGGGTATACTGTATATTTGAGCATTTTTTGAAGTGGGTATACTGTTTATATTTGTGCTATTCAAAACAATGGATCAATCAATTTTAAGTGAGAATACTGAAATCCCTGAAATTTAGAAGTGGGTGTACTGCGTGTACCGGCGTTCTACGTAGACTACACCACTGATAGGCCTACATGTGAATCTCAGTAATAAAACCGTGAAAATAGTATGTAAGTGCATTTGAATCATCTCCCCTGTTAAAGACAGCTAGAGTAAACACAAGGGCTTCTGGTATTACCACTTAATACAGTGGAACAAATCACTCCGGACTCTAATTCCAAATGAAATAAAATTACAAG
The DNA here is from genome assembly GCF_034702125.1 of Engraulis encrasicolus. Classification (NCBI taxonomy): domain Eukaryota; kingdom Metazoa; phylum Chordata; class Actinopteri; order Clupeiformes; family Engraulidae; genus Engraulis; species Engraulis encrasicolus. Next base: position 50,357,730 of record NC_085879.1, read on the forward strand.
AGAACAGGAGGGATGTGCTCCAGGGATGGTGTGTGTGTGTGTGTGTGTGTGTGTGTGCGTGCGGGGGTGTGTGTGTGTGTGGCTGGTTACTCACCGCTGGGTCGTTGCCCTCAGATCTGGAACAAATCGAGTCTCGAGTGCAGTGCAGCGAGTTTGGCCAAATCCCCCCTTCACCTGCTACGATAGAACCTATACGCCAGAGGGCGCTACATGCCCAAACTCGCCTGCTCAGGCGAAAAACGCAAGTCGCACAGTTTGGCCTCATCGGCACCCGTCTGTGGTGAAAACATGGCGTCGGATAGCGACAGTGAAGAGGACTTCGTAAGTTTTGGAACTCCTTTGGAGCCCTTGGAGGAAGGTAAAGATTCTTGCATGAGCTATTTGTCTTACTTAGATGTGCACTTTATTTCCCGTAAATGCTGGTTTGTTTAGTGCCGGCGGTTTTGTGATTTCGACACTGATTAGCTGCCTGCGATGCTAAGCTAACCTTGCTCTTTTGCAAGCTGGCATGCATCTACCCCTTTGGTCGATATAACTTTGTATTGTGTTGTCTGTAATTAAAACACGGCACATTTGCAGCTGTCTGTATGTAGTTACCTCAAAGTTCTCATCTGTTCCGCTGTGTTACGGCAGGCGGGAGACCTATGTAGTGAAGTGTGTTGCAAGTCACTGTTGACTGCTGCTGTCATCTGAGGTTGACGTCTGTCAATCTGAATCTCTCTCACACACACACACACACACACACACACACACACACACACACACACACACACACACACACACACACACACACACACACACACACACACACACACACACACACACACACACGTTAAATACTTTATTTATTCATGATATATACATAAGGACATAAATGTTACAGATACAACAATGCTCAGTCACAGTCCACCAATGCGCGTCTCAAATTAACAGTAGTTTTAAGGATACAAACAACACCTCCTTCTCCAAATATGACGGCTACCAATTTAATGGAGGATATTGAACAATGTTTGTCAATTTGCTGTGGCTTTGCTTTAGTAAAGCCAACCATTCTTAGACCCCTAGTGACAAGTCTACTCACACACACACACACACACACACACACACACACACACACACACACACACACACACACACACACACACACACACACACACACACACACACGTGCGCTTCTACACGTCTTACCTGTCAGCAGGGCCACTGACAGCCTTGTCTGGGCCCGGGACAAAGACATCTGAAAGGGCCCCAAACCCAATACAAACAATGTCATTAGTATCCAATTCTGGGCCCCCTCTCTCGCTGGGCCCGGGACAAGAGACCCCTTTGTCCCACTCCCTGTCGGCTTCCCTGCCTGTCAGTGTGTGATGATCAGGAAGGTGGAGAATGCGCACACATCAGTGGTACAGGTGCTGGACAAAATAAAGTAACTGAAGTAAATGATAGAAGTCCGCAACACTGTTAATGCTCCCAGTGATTTATTTGCACAACGTTTCGGACCTTCGTCCTTTTTCAAGTTGTGATGATCCTCCTGGTTACGTCTCTTCCTGTGTGTTCTGGTTCCTATTCCTAGATGAGCCGGCCCGTAAGCCCGTCCCCGTGCACGAGCAGACGGTGAAGGATGAGAAGGGCCGCTACAAGCGCTTCCACGGGGCCTTCACCGGGGGCTTCTCCGCAGGGTACTTCAACACCGTCGGAACCAAAGAAGGTAAATATGACACACGACACGACAGGCACAGCAAGAGTTTTAAGCTCAATAGTTTATGCTCACAAGCAACAGTGTAGGTTTGATTTGGAAAGTGGTGGGGACAAATTGTCCAGAGTTAAAGGACCAGTTCAGTCAATTTCAACATGCAGTTGTAATGCTAGTCTGGACTTGTCAGTACCTGAGGTTTTTTCCGAGTTCTTGGTCTTTGTAATGGGGGCAGCGCTTTGTTTACATTTCAAAAAAGCATTTTTATTTGTTCCCAAAAACAACCAAAAGGTTATACAACATCAGCAGACAACTAGCAAACAGCGGTATCTTTTGGAAAAATATTTGGGGTAGGCCTATGTTGATTTTAAAAATGTAAACAACACTGCCCCAATTAGAATAGCTCATATCTCGGAAAGGGCTGAGCCGAAAAATGTGGCATCACCGGGTACGGCCAAGTCAAGAGTAGCGTGAGCAATACAACAGCATATTGAAATGGACTGAACTGATCCTTGCCCAAAAATTTATGCTCTCAGGTAACGGTGCAGGTTTGTTTTGTGGTGGTGGGGACAAATTGTCCATCCAGGGTTAGTATTTATTTACGCAATATATTTGTTATAACGTGGTGGGGACACTTTCAGATAATCTCAGAAGTGGCATCCCCAAAATCCACCCCATAAACTGCTCACAAGTATATCCAGCTACTTGATGATCAATCCCTTGCTGATTCTGATGTTTTGCCTACTACTAATAATAAAGACTTGATGTAATAGCCAAAGTTTCACGTTTTCATATTTGGAATAGGATTTAGACTTAACTGGTTTCATGTGTAATATTTAGGCCTACGATGAATAATTGTGTGTGTGTGTGTGTGTGTGTGTGTGTGTGTGTGTGTGTGTGTGTGTGTGTGTGTGTGTGTGTGTGTGTGTGTGTGTGTGTGTGTGTGTGTGTGTGTGTGTGTCAGGATGGACTCCGTCTACATTTGTGTCGTCTCGACAACAGAAGGCGGAGAGACCGAGTGCTCGGCCTGAAGACTTTATGGACGAGGAGGTAGTCACGAGAGAGAGAGTTTGTGTGTGTGTGTGTGTGTGTGTGTGTGTGTGTGTGTGTGCACCTGTTTATGTGATATATGTGATGGATGTCTCTTGTAGTCACTTTGTGTATTCTGAATATCTGTAAAGCACATGTGCTTTCTAAAATCCAAAGGTTTTGTGTGTGTTTAAGATTCGGTGTGTGTTTGTACCTGTTACTTGTCATTAGAATATGTGTTTGGCAGTACTCCAGATTCCGTGCTGTATTTTTTGATGCCCAGAAGGGCTAAGGGGTGGTGTATGTTTTTTTTTGTGAATGTTGTGATTATTCCTGGTATGTATGTGTGTGTGTAGTATATACATAGTGCGTATGTGTATTGATGATGATGATTAGTGTGTGTGTGTGTGTGTGTGTGTGTGTGTGTGTGTGTGTGTGTGTGTGTGTGTGTGTGTGTGTGTGTGTGTGTGTGTGTGTGTGTGTGTGTGTTAATGTGTGTGTGTGTGTGTGTGTGTACAGGACCTGGGTGAGCATGGCATTGCTCCGCACCAGATCAGCACGACTGCTGAGTTTGCTTCGGGAGCGACTGATGACATCACAAAGAGAGCTCAAGCCATCCGAACACACAGCGCCCCCATCCCTGGAGACACGCTACTACAGGAACTGATCGCACCCGCCAGGTACACACACACACACACACACACACACACACACACACACACACACACACACACACACACACACACACACACACACACACACACACACACACACACACACACACACACACACACACACACCGCCCCCATCCCAGGAGATACGCTACTGCAGGACCTCATCACACCCGCAAGGTACACACACACACACCAGGAGATGCGCTACTGCAACTCCTCATCGTACTCGCAAGGCACACACACACACACACACACACACACACACACACACACACACACACACACACACACACACACACACACACACACACACACACACACACACACACACACACACACACACACACACCTGGATATACTCTACTGCAAAGGATAATTGAAAGCAACCGCCTCTAGAGACTGGGATGTGAACATGACTAAACCACCTCTTTGTGTTTGTGTGTGTGTGTGTGTGTGTGTGTGTGTGTGTGTGTGTGTGTGTGTGTATGATCTGTGTGTGTGTGTGTGTGTGTGTGTGTGTGTGTGTGTGTGTGTGTGTGTGTGTGTGTG
>NC_085879.1:50371674-50374174 GCF_034702125.1 Engraulis encrasicolus
CAGCCACTTCAGCTCCCAACAGCAGGGGGCAGCAGAGAGGAGAACAATAATATATAATGACGATAACGATGATACGTTTTAAATTATGATTATAACAACTAAGACGCTCAGCAGTCGCTTTAGACCACAACAGCAGGGGCAGTAGAGAGGCAGAATACACAAGGTGGAGAACACTAACACTAAAACTAATAAAACCAACTAAGAAAACTATTACTACTACTACTACTACCGCTACTACTACTACTACTTACAATAGTATGATATTACTCATAAAAGTAGTGTCAGGCATTGTGGAGTTCTCTGACTACAGACACTAAAAACACTTTTAATGAATTATTATTTATTAAGTGTGTGTTACCTTGTCTGTCCTGTAGGTGGTGGTAGAGAGCCAGGCGATGGCAGCTTGGAGCTCTCTGACTGTGGACACTGAAAACACTTTTAATTAAATATTAGTTATTACGTTATTAGTTATGTAATTGTTATTCCCTTGTCTGTCCTGTAGGTGGTGGTAGAGAGCCAGGCGATGGCAGCTTGGAGCTCTCTGACTGTGGACACTGAAAACACTTTTAATTAAATATTAGTTATTAGTAGGGGTGGGCATAGATTCATTTTTTTAATCTAGATTAATCTCACTGTAATTATGAAATTAATCTAGATTAATCTAGATTAATCTATATCAAAATGGCTCATTCAGAATAGGCACGCTAGCAAAATAATGCCGAAAAAAACCTTGGGGTTTCTTAAGACAGATAACGCATTAGACCAGAGCTCATCTTTTTTTTCCAAAATGCATCTCATCTTCAAAAAATGGTTATGTTGATACTTGGTGATGAAAAAAATCACTGCAATATGTGTAAAGTGTGTCCAATATATTAGGAAGCATTTACAGTTATAAGATACTGAAATTTCAAAATGAACAGCGCTATAAATTGTAGAGGCAAATACAGATAAATATATCAAACATTTAGGCTATTTAAACAAAATTACCTCAACAATTCAGCATTTCTAATGGAGAGAGAGAGAGAGAGAGAGAGAGAGAGAGAGAGAGAGAGAGAGAGGAGCTGGAGCAAGAGAAAGAGAGAGTGGAGAGAGAGGGAGAGAGGGATAGAGGGATAGAGGAGAGAGTGTGAGAGAGAGAGAGAGAGAGAGAGAATCTGCCACTGACTGGTAAAAAGAGCAGCGGCTCCTTTAAGAGAGGGAGGAGCTCTGCACGCACTAGGCACAGCAGCCCTCAGCAGAGCCAGGCCACTCGCTATCTAGAACCTGCAGCACTGGCGCACGGCGATGTGGCCTAAACTTAACAATTGTTTTCAGAGTCAGAACGCCAGAGGAGTTACAACTCGAAATGAATTCAGTTTGCAAAAAAAATAAAAAAATAAATCAAGCGTGACAACCGCGATAATTATTACCGTTTGACATGAGAATATCTCACTGAGTCGCAAATGTGCGCGATTGCAACACAAACATTCAGTGAGAGTAGATATTGACAGTTTCAGTTTGACAATCTTCAAAATGCATATCACACGGAATGTTTTGCAATTATGGCACAGGCAAGATTTCTGGAAGTTGTTAAGGCTATGTGTTACATGCAATGTGTGAGGAAATGTAGGCTATGTCGGGCTGGTAGCTTACTCACACACAATGTCTCTCTATGTTCACCTTAAACAATAACGTCTCTTTAGTCTACCACTTGTGAAAAAGCACTCAAACAACACCTACCACGGCAGAGGGATTAATGTTTTCAGCATGCAAACACTTCATATTTAGTAGGTCTGCTGAAGCAGCAGGTGGAGAGGAGAAACGACTGGAGCGCAGTCTGAAAGCGTCTGTCAATTAAACGCTATGGTGACGTGCATACCCAAACTCCAAACCTATATTTTGAGAATAGATTAACGTGCGATATTTTTATTATCGCGCGACAAGAGTCTCACATTATCGCAGCACGTTAACGCCGATAACGGCCCACCACTAGTTATTAGTTATTACGTTTATTATATGGTTGTGACGTCATCGGTCGAATGCTCCATTCATTTCAACGGGGCTCCCCAACGTTCGCACGTCTGTTATTTTTCGATAACGGACGGGTTGGTCTATAACAGACCGCTGTCAATGGCAACAAGACTTTTCACTGCTAAAGCGACTTTTCAACAAGACTCTAATCTGCTGCTGTGATAGACAACACCTGTTGTCCTGGCTACCTAGCTGTTAGCGGTGTTCCACAACGGCACGGTTTTGTTTTGCGCAGCAACAATCTTTTGACATTAAAAACTAGACTTCACATTAAATAGGCCTAAAGAAATGTCCCCGCCATGTGTGAATCATTTAAGTATATCCATATAATAAGCGGGTTAACTTTCGGCGAGTCGGTCGCTTTGTGGAATAGCAGCACTTCAGAGAGAACAAGACCCCTCCGCTCCGCGTCGGGGTCTAAAGATTCTCTCTGTCGTGCTGCTATTCCACGGTAGCGACCTTCTCGCCGAAAGTTAACCCTTACTTATTT
>NC_085879.1:50381674-50394174 GCF_034702125.1 Engraulis encrasicolus
AGCATTAAAGTGGTCTGAAGCATATAATCATTAAAATCTAAGTGCATTACCTAAATTTGATGGAAAATAGGGTAGACTGAGTACAGTTGAGTACAGGGTACAGTTGAGACAAACCAAATATCTCTGCATAACAACGTAACTCTGATCTAATTTTTGCTGTGAACATGCGCATCGATATCCTCTTAGATCATGGGAAATTTGAAGCCAGCACAGAACGCAGATCCAAAGATATTGGGGAAATGCTGTTTTCGACAGGTCAGATTTACTTCACCAGGGTCCTTCAACAATGAATATCTAATGACCAGTTGTTATCCTCTTGATATAAGTTACATGATTGCAAGCCATGATATGTGCTCTAAAAGCAGACATATTTCCTGACATCATAACAGTTAAAACCATTTTTAAATCTTTATCAATGTGTGATCTGGCCAGAAGGGGACAGTTTAGACGCTAGCCTGTAATGCTCATTTCACTATGTAAACCCAATGTAAAGATGCTAACGGGTACAGTTGAGTACAGTATTTTGCTATCGGCCATGCTATTAGCTCCCATGGCTATTACCTCCCATTGATTAGAATGGTGTCTCAACTGTACTGCTATGTCTCAACTGTACCCCACCGTTTTTTAGCTAGGGTACAGTTTGGACAAAAGTGCACCTTTTTTGTTTGATTAATTACATAAACATTAAACATCCCAGAGATATAATTCCTTGATTATATATTTGCCAACATCCTGAAAATATGTTCTGTCCAAAACAACTTTCTTTTTAGGACCTTTTAATAGTCTAATTTCTGCGTGGAAGGGGACAAAAATAAAAGTGTACCCAACTGTACTCAGTCTACCCTACATTATGGCGATATTTTAGGCATTATAATCATATGATGTCATAATGACGTCATAATACCAGATAATGACACAAAAATTATGTCAGTCATAGATGTCCATATGTAGATCATCTCCCCAAAGTTTGGTGGTCATACCGTATTCCGTTCATGAGTTATGAGGGGGGGGGTCAAAAGAGCACCCCCCCCAGGCCCAGGAATGCCAAAAAAGCCCAGTCTGAATAGGGTTAAAATGCAACGCAGTTTTGTTCATCATATCTGCAAGAGCAACGTGGATATTGGCTTGACGTCGTTTAAAACTGGTCGAGTCGTCGGGCGGCATGCCAAAAATAATGAAACTGAAACGGATAGGGCCTATTGTTATATAAAAAAATCCTGTCCTGTCGATAAATGCGAACAAAAAAACCACGAAACCGAGACTAGGCCTAGGCGTTATTATAAGACCCAGTATGAAACCAATCCATCGAGGACTGCCCATTGCGCTTCCAATCCAGTGGGCGCATCATTTCTGCCGGGGACTAAATAGAAATGCAGTTACTAAAATGAAACCATGCACCTGAAAATACCTTGAAATGTATTTTTATGAAGCATAGCCTATCACCATTGTGCATTAGGCCTACAGACAACGAGCAAACAGGAACTCATTTTTAAAAGCCAACAACGCGTGCGCTCAGTAGCCTATTCAGGCTGGCTTGCAAATAGACCACAGGACGGATTTGAACACGGAGTTCAGATCACAAATAGGGTGTCACAATATCACGGACAGGCGTTGAATTGATAGGTTTGAGTCCGACAAGTCGTGCCCTTGTCTTACTGGGCGCACTCTTTCAATTTCGGACTGCGTCTTTGACAGCCAGATGGGGGCTGCCGCGGGAGCGAAGAAAATGTCCACAACTTCGCTGAATAAATAGGCCTATCCTTTGAACTGTGTACAGCAATTGCAGATGATTAGCTTATTGGAAAGCCTATTTTGTGAAGGTTAACTTGTCATTAACAAGCGAATGTGATCTGATTTCAATCCCAGAACATTCTTTGTGTCTTCAAATTTCCACCTGTCAACAGCAGATCTAGACTTCTCCCACCTAGACCAGCGCGACACTTGTCTGTTTGCGAGCAGTAAACTTAACTTCAACTTTAGGGCTACAGTATGCAAGGCTAGACAGCGGGTTAACCAATCAGGCCCCTACTGTTGCGTTAATAATGTTTAAGATAAAGATTCTTCAGCGCAGGATATCAGAAATAAACAAGACAGCGCAGATGGCTATTAGTTTTTTTTTTTGTTTTTTTTAATATGGTCACAATCGCGTTATTACGCATCATATGCAATATGCGTATTATTTCATGAAACCTCAAATCGGAAGCAATAGCCTGTACCCAGCACTTTCAACCCTTTCTCAAATTAATGGCAGCCTAATTGTCCCAAGCTATTTTGAAATCAAACTGAAGCCCATGCACGGAAGACTCGCATTGGATAGGGACTGGGTTTCAGCAAATGACACAGAATAACACAAATAACAACGTGGGACTTATGATGCGTCCTTTTCAGATTAATTGTGGACATTGGGTGAACTATTTGGCTGTCAACTTTAGACATAGGCTACAGGGTTGGATTCCAGGTCAAAAACAGCTGTGCTGCTGACGTAATATTAGTAATAGAATGCTTGATGAAACGCTCCATGCTTCGTCGAGATTTGAGAATGTTGAAGGGTCTAACATTCTGCACTTCCACGCGTTTCAAACAGGCGGCGTAGGGTGCATGTACACAATGATAAAAAATAATGGACATGAAAACAAGTGATCATTCAAAATTAACTCCACTAACCACAGTAAAGCAAAATATTAACAATGAAAGTTATTCTAAATAGCATAATAGGGCACCTTTAATGTATCAAACCCCATGTGCCTTGCTAATGTATCAAACCCCATGTGCCTTGGTAATGTATCAAACCCCATGTGCCTTGCTAATGTGGTACTCATGTATCAAACCCCTTGTGCCTTATTTGACGAAACATATGTCCCTGTGTGTCTTTTTTCCTCTTCTTCCTCCTCTTCATCCTCCTCTTCATCTTCATCTTTCTCTTCCTCCTCTTCCTCTCTCCTCTCCTCCTCCTCCTCCTCTTCCTCATCTTCCTGCTCCTCCTCCACCTTAACATCCTCCTCCTCCTCTTCTTTTTCCTCCTCCTCTTCTCTCTTCCTCTTCCTCCTCTTTCTCTCCCCTCTCCTCCTCCTCCTCCTCTTCTTCTTCCCTCTCCCTCTCCTCCTCTTCCTCCTTCTCCTCTCCTCTTCCTCCTCCTCCTTCTCCTCTCCTCCTCCTCCTCTTCCTCTCCTCCCCCTCTTCCTCCTCCTCCTCCACAGCCTCCTCCTCGTCCGCCAGGGGACAGGAGAAAGAGAAGGAGCGGCAGGAGAGAGGAGGTGTGGATGCAGCCAGTAAGCGTTCTCGCTGGGACGTCTCATCGGCCCCCCCTGCAGGCGCGGAGGAAGATCCACTCTCGCAGCTACTCAGCCAAGCACGCACACAGGCATCACAGGGCACCGAGGTACACACACACACACACACACACACACACACACACACACACACACACACACACACACACACACACACACAGCTGCTCAGCCAAGCACGCACACAGGCATCGCAGAGTACCGAGGTATACACACACACACACACACTCACACACTCACACACTCACACTCACACACACACACACACACACACACACACACACACACACACACACACACTCACACACTCACACACACACACACACACACACACACTCACACAGCTACTCAGCCAAGCACGCACACAGGCATCACAGAGCACTGAGGTACACACACACACACACACACACACACACACACACACACACACACACACACACACACACACACACACACACACACACATACACACACTCACACAGCTACTCAGCCAAGCACGCACACAGGCATCGCAGAGCACTGAGGTACACACACACACACACACACACACACACACACACACACACACACACACACACACACACACACACACACACACACACTCACACAGCTGCTCAGCCAAGCACGCACACAGGCATCGCAGAGCACTGAGGTACACACACACACACACACACACACACACACACACACACACACACACACACACACACACACACACACACACACACACACACACACACACACACACACACACACACACAGCTACTCAGCCAAGCACGCACACAGGCATCACAGAGCACTGAGGTACACACACACACACACACACACACACACACACACACACACACACACACACACCACATCCTTGAACAATGACATCTTTCCAGTGATATTGACTGAAATGATACTAATAAAACATCCTCAATCGTTATTTGTGACTGTTGTCCTTTACGTGTGTGCTTGTGTGTGTTCTTGTGCGTGTGTGTGTGTGTTTGCGTGTGTGCGTGTGTGTGTGCGTGTGTGTGTGTGCGTGCCTGGGTGCGCGTGTCTGCAGGCCACACAGGGTGTAGACAAAACTGAGGGAGCGAAGGATGACGAGAAAGAAGAGAAGAAAGAAGAGGAGGAGGAGGAGGAGGAGAAGAGGCCGCCTATGGACCTGTTCAAAGCCATCTTCAGCTCCTCAGAATCCTCATCAGAGGAGGAGGAGGAGGAGGAGGAGGAGGAGGAGGAGGAGGAGCAGATGAATCAAGGTGCTGGGCAGACGAGACACAAGCCACCAGAGCCAATGAGCTTCAGCAGGACACCACAGACCAATCAGGAGACTGGGGAGGCGGGACATCAGCCACCATCAGAGCCAATCATCTTCAAGAAACCTCAGGCCAATCAGGACAGTCAGGAGGAGGGACTTAAGCCACCAGGGCCAATGAGCTTCAGCGGGACACCTCAGACCAATCAGGGGACTGGGGAGGCGGGACATCAGTCTCCACCAGGGCCAATCATCTTCAAGAAGCCCCAGGCCAAACCCCTTACCCAGGAGGAGGAGTTTGGACCACGACTACCCCCGCCCGCATCAGGAGTAGCCCCTCCCACTCCTACATCTACTGGTCAGCAAACACACACACACACACACACACACACACACACACACACACACACACACACACACACACACACACACACACACACACAGATTGTGTTTCTTTGTAAGGGATAGTGTTCAGTGAGAAGATCCCTTCTGTAGAATAACGCACGACTGACAGATGTAGCTAGGACCCCGACCGAAGCTTAAATAGTCCACAAAACATTATCCCGCTTATTACATGGCTAACCTTAAATAGTCCACAAAACATTATCCCGCTTATTACATGGCTAACCTTAAATAGTCCACAAAACATTATCCCGCTTATTACATGGCTAACCTTAAATAGTCCACAAAACATTATCCCGCTTATTACATGGCTAACCTTAAATAGTCCACAAAACATTATCCCGCTTATTACATGGCTAACCTTAAATAGTCCACAAAACATTATCCCGCTTATTACATGGCTAACCTTAAATAGTCCACAAAACATTATCCCGCTTATTACATGGCTAACCTTTGATTGAGTACATAGATGTCCTATTCCCATGTTGTCCCTGCCCCAACTGCACAAGATTCTAGCAAGCAACTTAGGCGCTTCTCTGTTGCAAGCGCATACAATCTTTTTAGTCTTAGTTTCAAATGCCTCCTGTATCATTATTTAATGTTCGGTAGTTCATGATTCACACAACTTGAAGGTAGATGTATATCGTCTTGCTGTATTTCATCATCATTTGACAATGAATATGGCCTAGCCTAGAGGCTGCCCATTTAGCAGTTTTCCAATCGTCAGAATCAGCTGACGTCGCTAGGTAACAGACATTCTACATTCTGTCTGTTGCCATTGACACAGAGGTCTGTTACAGACCAAGACGACTGTTATTCAGAAATAAGAGTTGCAAATGTTCAAGTGAACGGTACATTAATCTACAGGATGACGTTGCCATGTAATAATGTGTGTTAAGACATTTTCTGACATCTGAATTGGTGTCTATGTGAGTGTGTTGATGATGTGTCTCATGTTGAATCTTTATGGTGTGTGTGTGTGTGTGTGTGTGTGTGTGTGTGTGTGTGTGTGTGTGCGTGTGTGTGTGCGTGTGTGTGTAGGAGAGGAGAGCTATAGGCGGCGTAGTAAAGAGAAGCACAAAGCCAAGAAAGAACACAAACACAAGAAGGACAAGAAGGTAACACACACACACACACACACACACACACGTTGGTGACTTCATGGGTGTCAGAAGTGTGTCGCATCGTAGGATCCAGTACTTTCTAGTTAAGTGCAATGTGTGTGTGTGTGTGTGTTTGTGTGTGTGTGTGTGTGTGTATGTGTGTGTGTGTACGTGTGTGTGTGTGTGCGTGCAGCACAAGAAGAAGAAGAAAGGGAAGCATAAGAAGGAGAAGGAGAGAGAGAAGGAGAGGAAGAGGAGAGAGAAGAGGGAGGAGTGCAGCAGCTCGTCCAGCGATGAAGACCATGATGATGAAGATGACGCCACTACAGACGAACTGCTCAGGAGGTCAGGACACACACACACACACACACACACACACACACACACACACACACACACACACTATACACACACACACACACTATACACACACACACACTATACACACACACACACACACACACACACACACACACACACACACTATACACACACACACATATCACACACACACACACACACACACACTACAACACATGCACACGCACACACACACACACACACATTACACACACACACACACACAAATACACTACACACACACACACACACTACACACACACAAACACACACACACACACACTCTCTCTCTCACACACACACACACACACACACACACAGGGTGCAGTCCATTATCATAATTCCCGTCCTCACCTTGCGGCCTTGTGATTTGCTGACTTCCCGCCTCTGTGGAGAGAACAATAAAGCTTCGCCACTGTCAGCCTAGAGCTAGGCACCACAACTATTGGGGGACTTTCCAACATTCAACGTCTCGATTGCAAATGAGAAAATGACCTTTCAATTGCACTTTTGCAAGATATTGAATTAAACTTCTGTCGTCAATGTCATCTTGTGACGTCATCATGAGGCTGCAAGCACGAGGGAGGATGGGAGTGGGGATAATGGATATAACCCTTAAGTCTTATTGTCATCACAATAAGTACAGAGACTTGTAACATGAATAAAAAGTAAGTGGTCTTAGCAGTGTCAAATTAGCACCCGTCAACTGTCAACTAAGTTGACTGGTGGTCCCTGAACATTTTTGTGGGTACAAAATAGTCCTCAATCTGAAAAAGTTCAAAGTTCTTTATTTGCCATTTGTGCATGGACTAGTACGCTGTTTCTCAAACTTTATCAGATCGAGGACCATTCATTCATGTTACATGTTTCTGTACTTATTGTGATGACAATAAGACTTAAGCTATGTTTAGCTTTGTAATTACGTTACAAATATAGACCACTCTGCTCCAGGAGCTGTAACCAATACCCTGTACTTAAAAAATATCTAAGTTGCTTTGGATAAAAGCGTCAGCAAAGTTTAATTTAATGTAATATACGTAATCACAAAGTTAAGGTGAATCATGTGTGTGAGCTGAGCTGAGCTGAGCTGTCTTATGTGTGTGGTGTGGGTTTATGACCATGTTTTTATGATTACTTGTAGTTGTTGTCTGTTTCTCATACCTTACTATTCTCACTGTCTGCTTGTCTGTCTCTCTCTCTCCCTCTCTCTCTCTCTCTCTTCCTCTCCCCCTCCCTCTCTCTCTCTCCCTCCCTCCGTCTCTCTCTCTCTCTCTCTCTCTCTCTCTCTCTCTCTCTCTCTCTCTCTCTCTCTCTCTCTCTCTCTCTCTCTCTCTCTCTCTCAGGTTGAAGAGCATCAGGGGGAAGGTGTAGTTGGGTCCTGTGGCAGCGAAGAGAGAGTGCGTGTGTGTGTGTGTGTGTGTGTCTGCGTGTGTGTGTGTGTTTGTGCGCGAGTGTGTGTGGGGGTGTCTCCAAAGAGTGTCCTTGAGGAAACTGAATAAAGTGATTTTTGTAATAGACACATTAAAGACTGTTTGTGTTTTTGTTTGTATTTGCATGTTAAAAACGCAATATAAAACAATTGAAGAGCTCTTTTCCAAAACGCTATATACACCATTTTTGACTTTTTGCATTTTAATATTGGAATTGACTGTTAAGAGGTCCTATCATCTATGTGTGAATTCTTGCCATTCAAATGTTTTGAGAACATACTTTAAAACCTCTATAAAAATGAATTTTGCAATGCATTTCAATGGAATGCCCAATACAAAAATGTCAATTTGCCAACATTCTATAAAATGGATATATCTCATTTTGGAAAAGAGCTCTTCAATTACATATGTGACGGAGGGAGGTCATCTTGCACCTGTTCACCCCCCTCGGGGATCGAACGTGCGACCTCGTCAACTACAACGGTTCGGCAATGGGAGACACAGTACGATACCGCTGGGCCAAGAGACTAGTCTCTCGGCCCAAAGGCAGGAGACTGTATGAAGCTATCGGAGGGAGGTTTACCAACGTTCCACGCCAACTCTGTGCTAGTTAGCCTCCGTTACACATACATTTACAATATAAAAACAAACACCATTATAGGAAAGTTTCTGTGTACCATGAGAAGAGAAGGCACTGAAGCCCTCTTCACTGTAGACCTTATTTTGAACATTTTGACATATTTTTACCGTTATTATTATACCAAACATAGGGTTTGTTATTATTATTATTATTATTATTATTATTTATCATTGTGTGTGTATATTATTATTATCATTGTTGGTTCATTCTGTCACAAAATGTGCTCGCCTCATAGCAAACCTCATAATGAATTTATTCAGTAATCATTAATGTAACGTAGGACCTTCTCTACTACTATAGTGACAATCTCTTGGTGGAGGCAAATCTGTTTCGTTTGTTTTTAAATTGTTTTAATGATGATGACCTGAAAACACAAGGTCAGAAAGGAGAAAGAAACCTGTGTATGGACTCAGGAGGGGCGTGGCCTCACGGAGTCCTCGTCGTCATGGCAACGACGTGTGACAGACAAGTCTGCAGCTAGCGACAGTCTCCGAAGAAGTTAAGCAAAGTAGTAGAGAAAGGCGTTAAATCAAAGCCGTACCTACCAAAACCTCGAGATTCGCAGTCGCAGATTAAGTTAGACAGTATTAGGTCGATGGCCCAGGATGTTGTGGAGCCCGTGTCGCTGGAAGAGCCCCGCGATAAGGAGAAGATGGAGGGGGCGACAGATGACAACAAGCCGTCCGTCTGGGAACATGATCCGCTGGCCAAGGTATAATATCCGAATAGACTGATCTCACTCTCACTTCACTTTCCCCTGCAGTAAAGGCATTCCATATAGTGGCAATTTACTTAGCGAGAAAGTCCCAGATCGGATGTGAAGACATTTAACGCGACGAGTCAGTCCTAGTTTTCCATGCTCGGCTTCAGAAAAAAAATGTTTGCTTCATGGGAGAAGTAACTTAGGCTAAAGTGTAGTAATCGCTAGTCTACTAGTCACTGAGTAGGCCTAACTACACACACAATCTGCAGTGAGAATTTGTCAATGGTGAGAATGCATAAGAAAAAACCAACAATTCTGGACCACAACAAGACATCCAAGTCAAGTCATAGGCCTATGCTGTCAATGATGGATGCTGCTATCATTTGTGTCTGTGTGTGTCCATGGGTGTAATTTTAGTGAATGGTGGGGACATGTCCATACCCCAAGGTAAACCTAGCTTGCCCCCACCACTTTTTCCACAGATAGCCCATAAATGCAAAAATAGCATTCCTGGACAATTTTCCATACTAATGTCCCCACCACTTTCCAAGCCAAACCTACACTTGTGTGTGTGTGTGTGTAGTGTGTAGTGTGTGTGTGTGGGCCAAGCCTGTCAGAACAAGGTAGGCCTACTGGTAGCGTAAGCAAAATAGGTGATTGTCAAGTCAAGGGTCCCCAAATGAAATCTCCAGTGTAGCCTACCTGTTTGACTAGATCTCTAGGGCCAAAGGTGTAGGCTACCTCTAGGTTTGGCTTGGAAAGTGGTGGGGACTGATTGTGCATGTACGCTGTTTGCGTTATACACTGTGTGCAGAATTATTAGGCAAACAAGTTTTTTGACAATATCGTCCATTTTATGCATATTGTCCGCCACCACCCTTTATGGACATGAACACCTATTGGATTTAAGCATTACAGGTCATGCATATTGGTATAATAAGAGACAGTGTGCTCGAAGGAGCCCAATACCCTATATCAGGGCAAAATTAGTGTGCATAATTATTAGGCAACTTTGTTTTACTCTGGGAAAATGAGCCACAAAAGAGATATAACAAACTCTTTAAAGACTATAAACAATTTTGAAGTCTTCTAGGGGTGTGTGGCTGTCTTGAAATATTGGTCACATCCATCTAATGCACCATTACAAGCCATCAGTGTCACATGACATGTGCTCACAAAGTAGCTGCCAGATTGAGAAGAATTGAAGATGAAACTACCACAAAACTATTACCCTGTAGTGCTGGTATATTCCAGAACTGAAACCTACATCGACTGTCCACAAGAACATTGTATTCAGCACTCAGAGACATGGCCAGGGTAAAACAGGCTGAAACCTGAAGACCACTCAACAAGTAACTTAAGTCATGACTGGGTCAAGAAATGTCTTTAGACCGTTTTTTTCAATGGTTTTATGAACTAGTGAAAGTGACTGTTAATGGACCAGGTTGATGAGCCTATGGCTAGATCAATAATGTGCACACTCAGATCAGTTGCTGAGTTCCACTCAAATACCAGCAGATTACTGCATAAATACCATTGTCTTCGTAAAAGATGCAATTTTCTCCCTCTAAAAGATCCAGCCATGGGTTCATCCACCCTGTCTGTCAAGTGTCACTTTCCGAAGTCCATAAAACCTTTGAAAAAAATTTCCCCAGGTATTTTTGCCCCCGTTTTGACTTAATTAACTTGTTGAATGGTTGTCTGGTGTCATCCCTTCTTACCTTGGCCATGTCTCTGAGCACTCAATACCCTATTTTTCTGGACACTCTGTGTTGGTTTCTGTTCTGGAATATGATAGCACTGCAGGGTAATATTTTTTTTGTAGTTTCACGTTAAATTCTTCTCAATGTTTGGCAGTGACATTTCTTAAGAGACTGATGACTTTGTAAAGGTGCATCTGATAGTTCTGTGTGAACGTGACCAACATCTTGCAAATTTCAAGACAGCCACATCCCTCTAGAACACTTCAAAATTGTTTATAGACATTTCAGAGTTTGTTCGATCTATTTTGTGGCCCATTTTCCCAGAAGAAAACAAAGCTGCCTAATAATTATGCACACCTGATATAAGGTGTTGGGCACCTTCGACCACATCCCCATCTTATTATACAAATATGCATGACCTGGAATGCTTAAATCAAATAGGTTTTCATGTTCATATAGATTGCTGTTGGAAAATATGCATAAAAAAGACAAAATGGTCAAAAAACATGTTTGCCTAATAATTCTACACACAGTGTATTTGAAAAAAAAGTTGTGGAGACTAGGGGTACCTCAAAAGGGCTAGGCTGTAGCCTATAGAATGGACATTTCCCCACCGTCCACTCCACACCTAAAATTATGCCAATGCCTAGGGCCCTCAGTTAGGCTAGCGTAAAATGGCTGTGTGTGTGAGTGTGGGTGTACGTCTATCCAAGGTCTTACCTTCCTGCACATAGTTTGCCACTAGGGGTTTGAACCTGTGACCTACCAGTCGACGCTCCAGGTTGGGCATGGGGTACGATACCACTGAGCTGTGAAGGTCCAGACTGATATTTCAACGCTACTGATACTGTTATTATGCTAAAAAAAATCAACTGTTCACTAGGGAATGTTGATCATGGAGGAGTGCTGCTTCACTTTTTTCTCTTTAGCAGGTGCTCTTTGGCTCAAGGAAATACAGTTTCTTAAAATTATGGTCAGACAGGCTCTGAAGAAGACAGTTGTCGCAATGCGTCAGCCCGTTTAATTAAAGGCTTTTTAACTTCACCAGCAGTGTGCCTTGGAATCTTTGGCAGACCTTATCAACAGCCACAACTGGAGCTAAGTCTCACCATCATTTTAAGAAACTACTGATACTGTATTGAGGCGTCTGGAGGGAGGTTTCATAACGGTCCACCGCCAAACTCTGCAAGTTGGCCTCCGTTACATGATGCAGGGCCGGATTAAGATGGCCTAGGGCTACAGTTTGCTGTGGGGCCCCCATGAAGGCAATTTTCGTAAAAAAAATACGTAGACAGTTTCATAATTACGAGCTAGGAATTAAGGATAGCATGTCTAGCATGTCTTGGGGCAGCCGTGGTCTACATGGCTGAAGGACCCTTGAGCAAGGCACCTAACCCCACACTGCTCCAGGGACTGTAACCGATACCCTGTACCAAGGCACCTAACCCCACATTACTCCAGGGACTGTAACCAATGCCCTGACAAATAATAGTTGTAAGTCGCTTTGAATAAATGAAAGCGTCAGCTAAGTGCAATGTAATGTAATGTCTACCAACTGTTCTCAACTCGACAGGTGAAATTTTCTACATCGCTTCCTGTCAATTCTGGCATTTTTCACTTCTGGTC
>NC_085879.1:50401674-50414174 GCF_034702125.1 Engraulis encrasicolus
AAGTCGCTTTGGTTATGAAGCGTCTGCCAAATGCAATGTAATATAAAATAGAGCGTTGGGCATTGTCTCCTGCTTACGATGGGAGATGCTATTGGCAGTTGCTCTTCTCTATATGTGTGAGGGGCAACACCACGTCAACATGTTGTTGATCGAGTCCAGCTTAAAGAATATTTGTGATTAAGGGTCATGACTTAAGAGTGTTTCTTATTGGTTGAGTAAGATGAGTAAGAGTAAGTGTTTGTGATTGGTCAGCTGGTGAGTAAGAGTGTTTCTTATTGGCCAGGCCATGAGTAAGAGTGTTTGTGATTGGTCAGCTGGTGAGTAAGAGTGTTTCTTATTGGCCAGGTCACCAGTAAGAGTGTTTGTGATTGGTTGTCAGGTCACCACAGCTCCACGGTGACGCGTTGCTGCTTCGACCCTCAGGATCGTCATGTGGCCACCGTGTCATCAGATCGCAGCATCAAACTCTGGGACACACACACACGACACACCACCATCAACATCAACAGGTACACACACACACAAACACACACACACACACACACACCCACACACACACACACACACACGACACACCACCATCAACATCAACAGGTACACACACACACACACACACACACACACACACACACACACACACACACACACACGACACACCACCATCAACATCAACAGGTGCACACACACACACACACACACACGCACACACACACACACGACACACCACCATCAACATCAACAGGTACACACACACACAGACACACACACACGACACACCACCATCAACATCAACAGGTACACACACACACACACACACACGTGCGCGCGACACACCATGATCAACATCAACAGGCACACACACACACGGCACACCACGCTCAACACACTATGCTATGTGTGTACAGGCTCATGTGTAACCTGTGTGTGTGTGTGTGTGTGTGTGTGTGTGTGTGTGTGTGTGTGTGTGTGTGTGTGTGTGTGTGTGTGTGTGTGTGTGTGTGTGTGTGTGTAGTTGCCACATGGGTGTGGTGTCGTGTGTGTGCTTCACTAGCGATGGTCGCTACGTGTGTACAGGCTCATGTGTAACCTGTGTGTGTGTGTGTCTGTGTGTGTGTGTGTGTGTGTGTGTGTGTGTGTGTGTGTGTAGTTGCCACATGGGTGTGGTGTCGTGTGTGTGCTTCACTAGCGATGGTCGCTACGTGTGTACGGGCTCGTGGGACAAGACGCTGCAGCTTTGGGACGTCGCTACCGGAACATTCCGATCGCACGGATCCGTCACACACGCGCTACGACACGAGGGGTGTGTCAGCGCATGCAGCTTCTCAAACGACGGTACACACACGTGCACACACACACACACACACACACACACACACACACACACACACACACACACACACACACACACACACACACACACACACACACACGCTACGACACGAGGGGTGTGTCAGCGCATGCAGCTTCTCAAACGACGGTACACACACGTGCACACACACACACACACACACACACACACACACACACACACACACACACACGCTACGACACGAGGGCTGCAACAGCGCATGCAGCTTCTCAAAAGACGGTACACACACGTTAAAGCAAAGAAAGCTCCCGCACACTGTACACATTTTCATGGTTTAACGTTTCGGTCTACTGACCTTCTTCAAGCAATTCAAACAAACAAATGGTTACAAACTTGGTTTAAAATAGTTCAGTTTGTGTGTGTGTGTGCGTGCGTGTGTGTGTGTGTGTGTTTCAGCGTGTGTGTTGGTGTGTGTGTGTGTGTGTGTGTGTGTGTGTTTCAGCGTGTGTGTTGGTGTCGGGGGGGTTTGATCGCAGCGTTGCTGTTTGGGACATGAAGGCCATCTGCAGACTGCTACTGCTCAAGGTGACACACACACACACACACACACACAGACAAACACACACACACTGCTACTGCTCAAGGT
Organism: Engraulis encrasicolus; assembly: GCF_034702125.1. NCBI lineage: Eukaryota > Metazoa > Chordata > Actinopteri > Clupeiformes > Engraulidae > Engraulis > Engraulis encrasicolus. The sequence goes on from NC_085879.1 coordinate 50,403,630, forward strand.
GACACACACACACACACACACACACACAGACTTCTACTGTTCAAGGTGACACACACACACACACACACACACAGACTTCTACTGTTCAAGGTGACACACACACACACACACACGCACACGCACGCACACACACACACACACACACACACACACACACACACACACACACACACACTCACACACACACACACAAACACACACACCTGACAACGGTAATGTCCTAATCACAGCATCCCACAGGCATGGCAGCACAGTTGTAGAACGACACTGCTGAGATAAAGGCCCAGATACTATATGAGGGGAGGGAGGTTTACTAACGGGCTAGATGTCATCCGTTACACTCACACACACACACACACACACACACACAAACACACAGGACCGATCAGGTCATATTTAGATATTATAAGGCAACCATGGCCTTTTGGTTAGGACGTTGGTCTTTTTATCTGGGGGTTGTATGTTTGAATCCCATCCTTACCTCTCCCTACACCTCCATCCATGGCTGAGGTGCCCTTGAGCAAGGCATCTGACCCCACACGGCTCCAGGGACTGTAACCAATACCCTGTAGCAAGGCACCTAACCCCACACTGCTCCAGGGACTGTAACCAATACCCTGTACCAAGGCACCTAACCCCACACTGCTCCATGGACTGTAACCAATACCCTGTACCAAGGCACCTAACCCCACACTGCTCCAGGGACTGTAACCAATACCCTGTACCAAGACACCTAACCCCACACTGCTCCAGGGACTATAACTAACACCCTGTACCAAGGCACCTATAGCCCCATATTGCTCCAGGGACTGCAGCAATACCCTGTACCAAGGCACCTCACTCCACACTGCTCCAGGGACTGTAACCAATACCCTGTACCATGACACACCTAAATACCTCAATACTGCTCCAGGGACTGTAACCAATACCCTGTACCAAGGCACCTAACCCCACACTGCTCCAGGGACTGTAACCAATACCCTGTATCAAGACACCTAACCCCATACTGCTCCAGGGACTGTAACCAATACCCTGTACCAAGGCACCTAACCCCATACTGCTCCAGGGACTGTAACCAATACCCTGTACCAAGGCACCTAACCCCACATTGCTCCAGGGACTGTAACCAGTACCCTGTACCAAGGCACCTCACTCCACACTGCTCCAGGGACTGTAACCAATACCCTGTACCAAGGCACGTAACCCCACACTGCTCTAGGGACTGTAAGCAATACCCTCTACCAAGGCACCTAACCCTGCACTGCTCCAGGGACTGTAACCAATACCCTGTACCAAGGCACCTAACCCCACACTGCTCCAGGGACTGTAACCAATACCCTGTACCAAGGCACCTAACCCCACACTGCTCCAGGGACTGTAACCAATACCCTGTACCAAGACACCTAACCCCACACTGCTCCAGGGACTGTAACCAATACCCTGTACCAAGACACCTAACCCCACACTGCTCCAGGGACTGTAACCAACACCCTGTACCAAGGCACCTAACCCCACACTGCTCCAGGGACTGTAACCAATACCCTGTACCAAGGCACCTAACCCCACACTGCTCCAGGGACTGTAACCAATACCCTGTACCAAGGCACCTAACCCCACACTGCTCCAGGGACTGTAACCAATACCCTGTACCAAGGCACCTAACCCCACACTGCTCCAGGGACTGTAACCAATACCCTGTACCAAGACACCTAACCCCACACTGCTCCAGGGACTGTAACCAATGCCCTGTACCAAGGCACCTTACTACACACTGCTCCAGGGACTGTAACCAATACCCTGTACCAAGACACCTAACCCCACACTGCTCCAGGGACTGTAACCAATACCCTGTACCAAGGCACCTAACCCCATACTGCTCCAGGGACTGTAACCAATACTCTGTACCAAGGCCCCTAAGCCCATACTGCTCCAGGGACTGTGATCAATACCCTGTACCAAGGCACCCAACCCCACGCTGCTCCAGGGACTGTAACCAATACCCTGTACCAAGGCACAACTAAATACCTCAATACTGCTCCAGGGACTGTAACCAATACCCTGTACCAAGGCACCTCACTCCACACTGCTCCAGGGACTGTAACCAATACCCTGTACCAAGGCACCTAACCCTATACTGCTCCAGGGACTGTAACCAATACCCTGTACCAAGGCACCTAACCCCACACTGCTCCAGGGACTGTAACCAATACCCTGTACCAAGGCACCTAACCCTATACTGCTCCAGGGACTGTAACCAATACCCTGTACCAAGGCACCTAACCCCACACTGCTCCAGGGACTGTAACCAATACCCTGTACCAAGGCATCTGACCCCACACTGCTCCAGGGACTGTAACCAATACCCTGTATCTAAATAAATGTCAGTCACTTTGGCATCAGCTTAGTGTTATGTTATGTAATGTGATATTATGTGTAGTGACATTCCTTTGCAAAGCCATGTGTACTGTATAATATGCATGTTCATGCGTGTGATTATGTGTGTGTGTGTGTGTGTGTGTGTGTGTGTGTGTGTCTGTGTCTGTATGTGTGTGTGTCTGTGTGTGTGTGTCTGTGTCTGTGTGTAAGTGTGTGTGTGTGCGTGTGTGTGTGTGTGTGTGTGTGTGTGTGTGTGTGTGTGTGTGTGTGTGTGTCTGTGTGTGTGCAGGGCCATATGGACTGGGTAACAGATGTAGCGATTACTGCAGACAAGAAGTGGGTAGCTTCCTGCTCTAAGGTACACACACACACGCACGCACGCACGCGCGCGCGCACACGCACGCCGGTTACTGCAGGGTTTCCCCCAGCACTTTAATGCTAAGGCGGCCACCTTGACAAGAAACACCTACCACCTTGACTAGGTCCTTTAAGATGTCATGTTGTGAATGTCATTTCTAAAGTTGCTTAACCAAAAAAATATATACTTTTAACGCCCCACCAACTTGACTCACAAAAATTCTGTGGGAAACACTGTACTCTGTATTAATTTAATACCGAATCCTGATAATACATAACTGGACACACTTGGACACACACATACGGTGCATGATGTCTTTACTCTGTGTGTGTGTGTGTGTGTGTCTGTCTGCGTGTCTGTGTGTGTGTGTGTGTTAGGACTGCACGGTACGTCTGTGGAACATCGAACAGACAGAAGACATTCCAGTCGTCATAGAAACACGACGTACACAGGGAGAAGGATACCAGATAGTCAAGGTAGCACACACACACACACAAACACACACACACACATGCACACACATCCACACACACACACTCACACACACACACATGCACACATATCCACACACACACACACACACACACACACACACACACACACACATGCACACATATCCACACACACACACACACACACATCCACACACATGAGAAAACGACATTAGAATTGTGCTTTTGCGAGATATTGAATACATTTCTGTCGTCAGTGACGACTTCAGGAGGCCACAAGTATGCAAGTCAGCAAGGGAGTGAGGATATTAGAAGTCACCCAACACACACAAACACACACACACACACACACACACACACACACACACACACACACTCACACGCACACACGCTTTTGCGAGATATTGAAATACATTTCTGTAGTCAGTGACGTAGGGTGGCCAGACGTCCTCCTTTAGGGAGGACAGTCCTCCTTTTCAGTGCCTTGTCCGGCGTAAGGCACAGCATTAAGCCGGACAAAAATGCATTAAAATGCATGAAATTGCATCTAAAAAAACACTAATTTTCTTGGGGGATGACCCCCAAACCCCCCGTCCTAAAATATGTCCTCCTTTTTCCTGTAATGGAGATAGTCACCCTACAGTGACGTCATCATGAGGTCACAAGCAGGAAAGGGAGCAAGGGAGGACGGGAGTCCACATATTGGAAAGCTCTGCCATTTCATACGGCCCTCAGAGGCTTTCCAAGAAAAAAAATATGGTTACTCATTCTTAAATGGGCTACCTAAAACAAGGGTCTTGGAAAAATAAGATTACTAGTCTACATCTGGATACAATTAACAGGAATGGCATAACTGACAATGGTGTAATTATGTTGGCCTACACCAGGGTTTCCCAAACTGGGGTGCGTGCACCCCTGGGGGTGCATGACCTGCCATAAGGGGGTGCGCGAGCTGAATTGAGCAATGGCGGATATGTGTGGTTTTATACAACATTAATGAAAATGAAGTAGTTTTTAACTGTGTGCTTGAAGAAACATCAAGTCTACAGTATTGGAAATGAGGATTCCTAAATGATGTGCAGTGAAGCCATATCTGAGCGGCCATCAAGACACCAAAACATTGTTTAGGGGGTGCGCGAACCACATTGAAATGTACAAGGGGGTGCGCAAGGAAAAAAGTTTGGGAACCACTGGCCTACACCATTTCTTAGTATTGACATGGCCAAGTTGCTTACGACATCCGGCCCTTTGGTCAGCTTTCTAAACCCAATGCGGCCCTTGGGCCAAACTAATTGCCCATCCCTGATCTAGAGGACAGGGAGACTTTCTGCACTACTGGAGACTGACACAGTAGAAACTAATGGGGGAGAGTGAGTGGTGTTAATCAGACAACATTAGGCAAGGCCCTGGGGGAGTTCATTATTGTAGAGCGTGCAGTATATTTCATATAGTCTAGATGCAGCTCAATGTGCTTCACAAAAAAAATAAAAGTAAGAAATAAACAAAACAAGAAATAGAGAAAGAAAGCATGCAACAATTAAAAAAATAATAAAACATTAAAATGGATATTAAATAATTAGCATCAAAGGACAAACAAAAAACTTTGAAATTAAAGATTGATAATAGAGCTGCAAAGGCATAGTGAAGAGCTCTGTCAGAGATTGAAAGAAGAGTAGAATCTAGGCTTGTAGCCTATAGCCTATGTAGCCTGTCTCTCTGGCGAAGTCTTGAGTCTGGATTTACATTACATCACTGCTTCCGCTTAGATTAGCAGAGCAGCTACGTGGTGTTAGCTTTGTTTCAATGCTAACACGAATAATAATTTTGAGCAACGGAGATCTGACGGACTTCAGTTCAGTAGTAACCTGAAGTGAACTCGTGTCGTCTCGTGTGTGTGTGTGTGTTTGTGTTTCTCTCCCCAGTGTGAAGAGTGCGCGAGGTCCTTCTCCCTCTTCCGCGTGGAGTCGGATCCGACCACCAAGTGTGTGTTGTGTCGCCTCAAGTCGCCGAACAAATACATCCCCGAGCCGCCACCGTGCAACTGAAGAACACACAGAGATTTATGTGGAAGTTAAACTGTGGAATAGCTCATAAACGCTGTGTAGACGTGGTACTTTTCAGCCGTGTTGGGGATTTATTCGCGGCTTATTGGTGTGAATATTCACTGTTGTTTTCCCTTTCGCCGATCAGCGGCGCCGTGGCTTAGTTGGTTAAAGCGCCTGTCTAGTAAACAGGAGATCCTGGGTTCGAATCCCAGCGGTGCCTTTTGCCCGAAGCAGCGGGTGGGTATATGCTGCTTTCCGAAACAGATATCTGAGAGGAAAAATAAAATACATTGCAGTCTGATTCTGCAAATATCGACACTTGAATATATATGTGAACGAGTGGGTGATTGTTTCAGCCCAATGTGTCACGATGCACAATTTCTCTCCATAACCACATGATATCACCTTATAATTGGAAAATAAAGTATGGTGTGTTTTAATGCCATGTCGTCAGTGTGTGTTTTCATTTATTTGATAAAGAAACGTTGCATAGTAAATTATTATTTATGGATGCAGAGCATCCTCCTGCCAGCAGAGGGCGGTGCTGTGCGTGCGTGACAGTCCACAGTCCAAGCTGTTGTATCGCCCCCACTGCGCTGGCCTCACTGTAGCCAGGCAGCCGAGATGGGGAAGGATGATCTGTCGCCTTGAAGCGCTTCCACGCCATTTACTTACAGACATTATTTATTTAACGGCACAGCACAGCGCACCACCAGCTGTAGCCTAACCTCCATTCGGCAATCTGGCCACCGCGCTGTAGTCTGCCTGCCTGTCTCTCTGTTTTGCTGTGATCGTATTTTGTTAATGTGGAAATCGATTCTGGCACCTTTAGCGTCTTTGTCTGGTGCGCAATATTTTGGTGCCGCAATTGCCAATGACTGCATGCATGTCTGGGACTAACGCACCGGCATGATGCTGCAGCCGTGAGGGGGGGCATGACAACAACCGGAACATGCACGAGCAGCACGTCAACATCCAGTGGTCCAGATGATATGAGAGAGGGGCTCGCGAACAGGAGGGATCACAACAGCTCGAGGACCTTTACGGATTTCGGATTTCAGCGAACGAACTGAGCATCCCGGGGAAAGTTCATGTCGGATCTGTTTCACGTGAAAGGAATACAATTCCTTCTCGCGCTCTGCTGACTGTGGAACTGAGCGCAGAGGAGAGGTGACGCGCGCCCAACGGCAGGAGAAAGGTGATCTCATCCTCTCTCTCTCACACACACACACAGCTCCTCTCGAGGCAGACTAGCCCCCCGAGAGAGAGAGAGCCGCATTTACTCTTTACCACCAGCGACGCGAGCGCACCTGTTTGTAGCATATGCGCGCAAGCACGGGCTGCTTGATCTTGATGTCTGCTGCCCTACTCGACTCCTTCGCGAGGATTTCCCCGGTAACCGGACAGCCAGCAGGAGCAGGCCAGCAGCGCTCTAAATCAACACCTGCCAAGTGCCAACCGGCCAAATGCTGGTGAAGACATTTCTGTTTGGCTGGTAGTTAAGACCAACATACTTACTAGCCACTTCGACTTCGTGAGTGTGTGTTTGGTTTTAGTAAGATTGACATCTATTAGCCGTTTTGGCTTGTGATGAAAAAGTTGAATTTAGAGTCCTGGATGGCATCGGGAGAGGGCCGGGTGGAGATGGCAGCAGTGGCCGAGGAGGGGAGCAGATGACTGGGGAGAAGAGGACGGCAGCTCCCTGGCCCTGGAGGATGATGAGGAGGGCGAGGATGAGGAGGATGCTCTGGAGCCTCATAGCCATCGCCATCGCATGGACACTACATGGGGCTACCGGTGAGTGAGGATGCTTTGGAGTGTGTGTGTGTGTGTGTTGCCATTGCATGGGCACTACAGGGGGCTACTGGTGAGTGTGTGTGTGTGTGTGTGTGTGTGTGTGTGTGTGTGTGTGTGTGTGTGTGTTGCCATCGCATGGACATTACACGGGGCTACCGGTGAGTGTGTGTGTGTGTGTGTGTTGCCATCGCATGGACATTACACGGGGCTACCGGTGAGTGTGTGTGTGTGTGTGTGTGTGTTGCCATTGCATGGACATTACACGGGGCTACCGGTGAGTGTGTGTGTGTGTGTGTCGCCATTGCATGGGCACTACAGGGGGCCACCGGTGAGTGCAGATGGTTTGGAGTGTGTGTGTGTGCGTGTGTGTGTGTGTGTGTGTGTTGCCATCGCATGGGCACTAACAGGGGGCCACCGGTGAGTGAGGAGGGTTTGGAGTGCGTGTGTGTGTGTGTGTTGCCATAGCATGGGCACTACAGGCAGCCCATGGTGAGTGTGGATGGTTTAGCTGACGTTTTCATCAATGTGTGTGTGTGTGTGTGTGGTCAGTCATCGATCCGGAGAGCTGCTGAGGGCTGGGATGAGGAATCGAGGCAGATAAGAGGAAGATAGAGATCTCTCTCTCTCACACACACACACACACACACACACACACACACACACACAGCCAGGCGGCCCAGCGGGGATTTCTCTGCGGTGGGTTCCTGTTACACTGTATAGATCTGTTGTGGCAGAGTGTGTGTGTGTGTGTGTGTGTGTGTGTGTGTGTGTGTGTGTGTGTGTGTGTGTGTGTGTGTGTGTTCTCTGTTGTGGCCTCGTCAGCTCCACCAGCCCCACCGCCGCTATCGCGAGGTGACAAAACACACGCCAATCACTCATAGAGAACCTCCCTGACACACACACACACACAAACATACACACACACACACACACACACACACACACACACACACACACACACACACACACACACACACACACACAAACACACACACACACACACAGAGTAGAAGCTCTCTCTCTCTCTCTCTCTGAACAGTACCAGAGATAGAGCACCTCTCTGACAGGTTAGTCCCCCTTCCTGGTGACGTGGAGAGGGGACTCACTAATTCGACGCCCTTTCGGTACTTACGGCTTACGTCATACGACCTTAACCCTAAACATAACCCTAACCTTAACCCTAACCCTAACCCTAACCCTAAACCTAACCCTAAACCTAACCCTAACCTTAACCCTAAACCTAACCCTAAACCTAACCCTAACCTTAACCCTAAACCTAACCCTAACCTTAACCCTAAACCTAACCCTAAACATAACCCTAACCTTAACCCTAAACCTAACCCTAACCTTAACCTTAACCCTAACCCTAACCTTAACCCTAAACCTAACCCTAACCTTAAATCGCTTGTTTGAAATGTTTTATTACCATGTGACGTACCACGTAAGCACAGAGAAGGCGTCAAACTAGTGGGTCCCGTGTGGAGAGGGGGGGGCGGTGGTGTGAGCCAGCTCTGCTGCCGGGATGGGGGCAGGGTTTCTGGGCAGCATCCCGAGTCTTTGTCCCCCTTCCACGGAGCCAATAGTATTCAGAGTGAGAAGTCCGCACTCTTAGAATCCTTTTTGTTGTATTTTATTTTTTTCATGGCAGGATAACGTTTCGACCTCAAGCCGATAGTAGCCTACCTCCCCCCGTGGACCCCCCCTCATCACTAGGGCATGAGATAAACCTGCACACACGCACACACACACACAGCACGCACGCAGACACACACAGCACGCACGCGGACACACACACACAGCACGCGCACGCACACGCACACACACACGCACACACACACAGAAAAACAGAGATATGACAAAAAAACACACGTTGATGATGGGAGGGCTTCACCATCCTGTCTCTGAGGGGTTGCTCAGCAAACACACACACACACACACACACACACATACACACACACATACACACACACACACACACACACACACACACACACACACATACACACACACATACACACACACACACACACACACACACACACACACACACACACACACACACACACACAGGAGAGCCCCAATGGATTGTTACTGAGTGTCCTTAAGGACCCTTTTCTCTCTCCCTCCTCCCCTCTCCTACATAAGCACACACACTTCAATGTGTGTGTGTGTGTGTTTGAGGGAGAGAACTTCGGAGGGGAGGGACTTGATTGCAAAGAAGAACATCATCAAACTATTCTGTAATCACATACATCACACGCACACACACACCTTGGGTAATCTGCACTAGTTTGTTATCTAGGTCTTGAACCCACAACCTTTCAGTCAACTCTCCAGTCCAGGCATGGGAGGCACAGCACGGTAGGCTACCACCCGGTGTAACTGAGGTGTTCCTGACCTGCACAGTCCCTCAATCGGGATTCAAACCTTCTACCTCCTCCTGGTCAACGCGTCTCGTCGGGTATGGGAGGCACCGCATGATACCGCTGAGCTGAAGGACAAGATACTGATATTGACTTTGAGTTCAGTGAGTGTGCATGCGATGGCCGGTTAGTAAAGACATTGATGGGTAATTGACATGTAGAAGGGTGGGGCATGGGCAGTCCTAGGGCATTCGGGTACTTTGCTTGTGAATGTGTGTTACGCCCCTTTTTGGGGCAAAACAAACAGAATGTCTCATCAACTTACATGCTACATCTGTGTGTGTGTGTGTGCTCTACATCTGTGTGTGTGTGTGTGTGTTTACCCGCGCGCGCGTGTGTGTGTGTGTGTATGCGTGTGTGTGTGTTTACCTGCGTGTGTGTGTGTGTGTGTGTGTGTGTGTGTGTGTGTGTGTGTGTTTACCCGCGTGTGTGTGTGTGTGTGTGTGCTACATCTGTGTGTTTAGCGTTGGGCTGTGGCAGTCAGGGGGAGGAGCTTCGCGAGAGGAGGGGCGTGGTGCTCAGTCCTGATTGGCCAAAGCGATATCCCCCCGGAATCAACTGCAGCTGGAGTATACAGGCGGACAGAGGAGAAGTCATCACCATCAGGTAACACACACACACACACACACACACACACACACACACACACACACACACACACACACACACAGGCAGACAGGGGAGAAGTCATCACCATCAGGTAACACACACACATACACACACACACACACACACACACACACACAGAGGAGAAGTCATCACCATCAGGTAACACACACACACACACACACAGGCAGACAGGGGAGAAGTCATCACCATCAGGTAACACACACACATACACACACACACACACACACACACACACACACACACACACACACACACACACAGGGGAGAGGTCATCACCATCAGGTAACACACACACACACACACAGGCAGACAGAGGAGAGGTCATCACCATCAGGTAACACACAGACACACACACACACACACACACAGGCGGACAGAGGAGAAGTCATCACCATCAGGTAACACACACACACACACACATACAGAGGAGAAGTCATCACCATCAGGTAACACACACACACACA
>NC_085879.1:50419174-50439174 GCF_034702125.1 Engraulis encrasicolus
CAGGTAACACAGTCACATGCGGAAAAAGTTCGGAGCCCGGTTTGAACACGGGCGGTTCGCAGGTTAGCACTTTAGTGCCGAACGTAACTGGTGCGGGCACCAGCTCCAGCTCCGTTCTGGTCGGCCTGAAAGCCCTATCTGAAGCTTCAGAAGGCTACAGAAGTTAACTAACGTTCTAGAGCCCAACTCTACTAGTTGGCATCCATAGAACCCTATGGTTGGCATCTGTTACATGTGTGTGTGTGTGTGTGTGTGAAATATCGTGGTGTGTGGTGTGGCTGTGTGTGTGTGTGTGTTTGTGTGTGTGTGTCTAATGTGTGTGTGTGTGTGTGTGTGTGTGTGTGTGTGTGTGTGTGTGTGTGTGTGTGTCTAATGTGTGTGTGTGTGTTCAGGACTGCCCAGATGGCCTAGACGAGCTCTCCTGTGCCCCGCCCCTCTGGGGTTCTAACTCCGCCCCTTGCGCTCACCGCCTGCGAGGATTCTACGGAACCTTCGTCTCCCCTGACTACCTGCGGTCGCCCCCGGTTACAGGGTCAGGGGTCACGGTGGGGGAGCAGGAGTGTGTGTGGACGCTGGACTCTGGAGACCAACGCCCCCTACTGCTGAAGGTGTAGCTATTGTTGTTGTTCATTGTCTTGTCTTTCCGCTTTCAATGTACAGTGACCTTGAATATCTTGAAAGGCGCTTCAAATATAATGAGCTATTGCCATTAGTAGTAGTAGTGGTATTATTGTTATTATAGTCTTTTTGGAATTAATAACATTGTTATTATAATTACTATTACTATTATTATGAGTAGCAGTAGATGTTACTATTATTGTTATTATGAAGATGTTTTTGTGTCTGTCTGTACCAGGGGTGAAACTTTTTTTTTTTTCCCCACCAGTCACTGTGGCAGGTAGATTTTAAAATTGACCAGTCACTCACCTTTTTTACCACTAAAAGTAACTGGTGGGTTGAAAAATGTACCCGTCAGCCCTGACATTTACCCATCCTTGGTGGGTGGACGGGTACTTATTTCCAACCCTGGTCTGTATTATGATCTTGAGTACCGGTATCTTTATTTTCATTTTTATAATAATAATTATTATTGCCATTATTGTAGTTGTTGTTATTGTTATTATAATCATCATCATCATTTATTATGTTTATTATTATGATTATTATTATCATTGTATTATCATCAGGTGTTGTTGCGGCTGGCCGAGGGGGATCAGCTGCGGGTGTTTGACGGCCTCTCTACTCAGCCACAGCACCTCCTGCTGGACATGGACCGCAACTACAACACGCACGCACCGCAGCTACAGTCCACTAGGGGGCAGATGACGCTGGTGTACCGCACCACTGAGGAGAGCAGAGGGAGAGGCTTTAGTGCATCCTACAGAGCTAAGGTACACACACACACACACACACACACACACACACACACACACACACACACACACACAGATGACGCTAGTGTACCGCACCACTGAGGAGAGCAGAGGGAGAGGCTTTAGTGCATCCTACAGAGCTAAGGTACACACACACACACACACACACACACACACACACACACACACACACACACACACAGATGACGCTAGTGTACCGCACCACTATGGACAGCAGGGGACGGCAGTTTTGTGCATCTTATGGTACACACACACACACACACACACACACACAGACAGACACGCGCGCACACACACACAGATAACGGTTACTGTTGCGTAAGGAAGTATTGTTCCCCATATTTTAGTGTTAAGTTAAACTTCACTGTCTGTGTTGCTCTCCGTTTGTGTGTGTGTGTGTGTGTGTGCATGTGCGTGCGTGCGTGCGCGCGTGTGTGTGTGTGTGTGTGTGTGTGTGCGTGTGTGTGCGTGTGTGCGTGCGTGCGTGCGTGCGTGTGTGTCTTTTGTGTGTGTGTGTGTGTGTGCGTGCGTGCGTGTGTGTGTGTGTCTGCCATCTCAGGGCTACTGTTTCCCGGGTGACAGCCCGTGTGGTGGTGGTGGTGATGACATCATCGGTGCCCCTGGTGACGGTCGTTATGGCGACGGTGAGGATGAGGACGGTGACGGTTGCTTCTCAGAGCGGCAGCGGTGTGACGGCCACTGGCACTGCCCCAACGGGAGAGACGAGCAGGGCTGCACCCAGTGCCCTCGGGGGGAGTACCCATGCCAAGCACAGGGCACCGGTAATACACTATACCCGCGCATACACACACACACACACACACCCATGCCAAGCACAGGGCACCGGTAATACACTATACTATACACACACACACACACACACACAGACACACACACACACCAGTGCCCTCGGGGGGAGTACCCATGCCAAGCGCAGGGCACCGGTAATACACTATACCCGCGCATAAACACACACACACACACACACATGCCAAGCACAGGGCACCGGTAATACACTATACTATACACACACACACACACACACACACACACACACACACACAGCCCTCGGGGGGAGTACCCATGCCAAGCACAGGGCACCGGTAATACACTATACTATACACACACACACACACACACACATACACACACACACACACAGCCCTCGGGGGGAGTACCCATGCCAAGCACAGGGCACCGGTAATGTGTATACTATACACACACACACACACACACACACACCCAGTGCCCTCGGGGGGAGTACCCATGCCAAGCACAGGGCACCGGTAATGTGTATACTATACACACACACACACACACACACACACACACACACACACCCAGTGCCCTCAGGGGGAGTACCCATGCCAAGCACAGGCCACCGGTAATGCACTATACTATACACACACACACACACACACACACACACACACACCCAGTGCCCTCGGGGGGAGTACCCATGCCAAGCACAGGGCACCGGTAATATATATACACACACACACACACACACACACCCAGTGCCCTCGGGGGGAGTACCCATGCCAAGCACAGGCCACCGGTAATTGCTCTACACCAGGGGTGCTCAGACTTTTTCAACATGTGAGCTACTTATTGAGATGGGTGTGTGGAAGTGATCTACTGGGGGTTCGGGGGAGAACATTTGAAAATACAGCTGTTAGAAATGCAATTTTAACACAATATGAAAATGTATTTGTAGGCCTATATAGGCCTACACATCAATAATAATGAAAGGTGAATCAGCAGTGAATAACAACCTCATACAGACCTTATTTAGGCCTACTGTAAATTACGCCTGTTTTTGATCACAAAGGGAGACCATAGTAGGCTATCAAGTTTATGATAAATGTAATTTTCATAAATGAACATAATATTAATGAAGTTATTGATGTGCCCTCTTGGTTTTTGGACAGATTTTATGTAATCCCCTTTTCACTTTAATATGAGTGCAGAGCTATTTTCTCCCTCCCTGAAGTGTTATTTCATGTGTGCATGCTTGCTGTCACCTATTTGAAGGGTTGTTGGTTTGGGATTTCGTGGAGGACTTTTTTAATGCCGCTGTGAGAAGTAGACAGAACAGCGGTTTGCGGGCGTTTGGCGTTTTCACGTGGATGATATTGTCTTCGTGGACGTTACAGACATCCCTAGTTCCAAAAAATAAACAAGGAGACATCTACTGAATGGACCGAAAATCGCGCTCTCTGTCTAGCGGCCGCGCTGAACAGACCATTTGAAAAGACGCGCCTGCACTCAGGTTAAACAGGCACACATCATTCACTCTCCCCTCGCACGCGTGCCTATGAAATCTAATCGAAGTAGCCAACTCCACGCTCAATGCGGGAGTTGCATCTTGCCTGCACTTCTCAGAGCATTGTTTAAAAGGAGGTGAAAGCAGGGGATTGCCGGTGTTCGGGCGGTTGTTTTCTTCTCTGGCTGTTTCTTTTGAGCGGTGACGCTGCCTGTAGGCTACTAACTGAACATATAGCGCACGGTATCGGCAAACGTCTCGTGCCGTCCTATTTTTTTGTGCTCCGATGTTATGACTTATGAAGAGTTTGAGTGTGGCGCTTGACAGTTATCCTCCTTATCTGAAGACGTCGTTGTGTTTATGGTAGGCTATTTACAGTGTAGACGCCTGGAGTTAGCCTGTCAGATCCTGGGTATCCATAGGGAACTTTTTTTTTAGTTTTTTTTTTTTTAAGTGTCCTCCTACGATCTACTAATACTGCCCCCGCGATCGACTGGTCGATCGCGATCGACCTATTGAGCACCCCTGCACTATACTATACACACACACACACACACACACACACACACAGCCCTCGGGGGGAGTACCCATGCCAAGCACAGGGCACCGGTAATGTGTATACTATACACACACACACACACACACACACACACACACACACACACACACACACACACACACACACACACAGCCCTCGGGGGGAGTACCCATGCCAAGCACAGGGCACCGGTAATGTGTATACTATACACACACACACACACACACACACACACACACACACATGCCAAGCACAGGGCACCGGTAATATATACTATACACACACACACACAGCCCTCGGGGGGAGTACCCATGCCAAGCACAGGGCACCGGTAATACACTATACACGCGCATACACACACACACACACACACACACACACACACACACACACAGTACCCATGCCAAGCACAGGGCACCGGTAATGTGTATACTATACACACACACAGTAACACACACACCCGTGCCAAGCACAGGGCACAGGTAATATACTATACACGCGCATACACACACACACACACACCCATGCCAAGCACATGGCACCGGTAATGATCCGATACCGATATTTTATTTCACTTCCGATCCGATACCGGCCGATACCGATACCGGCCTATCGGAGTATTTAAATTGAAAGTTATTTAGCCTACTTACTTTCTTGTCACACTCATGGTGAAAAGGGGTTTACTCTTGATAACAACTAGCAAGCTGAATTAGGTGAATTTGAGTAATACACAATGGTTTGTACTGAGAAACCTGTTAAATACAAATTAGGCAAAATAATAGTCAATTAACTACTCAAACAAAAATGCCACCAGTGCTCTACTCTTGAACCAGATTCAAATGAAACCATTGAAAATCCATCATTGCAAATAATATTCTAAACTGTAAGTGAATACTTATATGCTTGCAGATATCGGATCGGGACATCCCTAATACTATACACACACACACACTCATACACTCGCACACTCACACACTCACACACGCACACACACACTCACACACTCACACACACACTCACACACACACACACACATAGTAACACCACTGCCAAGCAGCAGGAGCAGGTCATACACACACACACACACACACACACACGCACACACACACAGGCACACACACACACAGTAACATACACACACACACACACACACACACACACAGCCCTCAGGGGGAGTACCCATGCCAAGCACAGGGCACCGGTAATATATACTATACACACACACACACACACACACACACACACACACACACACACACACACTCACACACACACACACACACACACACACACAATAAATCACACACATGTGCTGTACTGTATATATACATACAGAATGTATTGTTTAGACCAGGGATGTCAAACTCAGGCCCGGGGGCCAAATCTGGCCCGCAGAGTCATTTTATTTGGCCCGCGAGATCATTTCAAATATGGCCCTCATACACCATAAATGTATAGCGTATTAAGGCTTTAACAATCATGAAAATTTGTGCATCACAGGAATATGAGTGGGCAGAAGCCAATGAAACAGCTCACGCTCAAACGTAATGTGTGCAGGCACATTTGATCTTTCATGGGAAGCTGTTTGTGAAATTTAAATATTACTATTACGTGTGTCTGTTTTTGTAAATAAATACTGAGTTTGGCCCTTGACCTCGCTCCAGATTTTGATTTTGGCCCTCTGTCAATTTGAGTTTGGCACCCCTGGTTTAGACGATGCAAGTAATTGTGTGTAATTGCTATGCTGTGTGTGTGTGTGTGTGTGTGTGTGTGTGTGTGTGTGTGTGTGTGTGTGTTGCGTGCACGTGTACGTGTGTGTGTGTGTGTTGCGTGCACATGTACGTGTGTGTGTGTGTGTGTGTAGGTGGAGTGGTGGTGTCGTGCTACAGGGCTGATCAGCGGTGTGATTCCCAGCAGCAGTGTCTAGGGGGCGCCGATGAGCGTGCGTGTCGTAGCTGCCAGGAGGGGGCGATCATGTGCCACGCTACTCAACACTGCCTCCTAGAGACATGGAGGTGAATATCATTACATTACTATATTACTATATACATACATTACTTACAGCTGCCAGGAGGGGGCGATCATGTGCCACGCTACTCAACACTGCCTCCTAGAGACATGGAGGTCAATATCATTACATTACTATATTACTATATATATTACTTACAGCTGCCAGGAGGGGGCGATCATGTGCCACGCTACGCAACACTGCCTCCTTGAGACATGGAGGTCAATATCATTACATTACTATATTACTATATACATACATTACTTACAGCTGCCAGGAGGGGGCGATCATGTGCCACGCTACGCAACACTGCCTCCTTGAGACATGGAGGTCAATATCATTACATTACTATATTACTATATATATTACTTACAGCTGCCAGGAGGGGGCGATCATGTGCCACGCTACTCAACACTGCCTCCTTGAGACATGGAGGTGAAGTGCTGTATTTTATACGTAAGGGATAAGTTCCGACGGGGCGACCGGTTCCACAAAGTTAAAGGGGAATGCCACTATTTTGGGGCTTAATACAGTTAAAATTGACCAGGGTTTATAAAGGTGGTTAAGTGTCTTATTTTTCATGTAAGCCGATGTATGCTACAGTGATCCATTGACTTTCACTAGCTTAGCTACATACTCCCTCTTTTAACTTGTCTTAAAGCAAGACAACGCTTAACATGAAAAATAAGACACTTTACCACCTTTATAAACCCCATCCAATGATTTTAACTGTATTGTGCCCCAAAATAGTGGCATACCCCTTTAATGGCGGCTCCAAATTCTGGCAACATGCGCAGCACAGAGACGGAGACGGAGATGTCTCCACCAAGCTACTTCTTGGGACTGGTCAACCTCGAAGGCCGGCATCAGTGTTGCCAGATGTGTCTGATCAAATCCCGCCCAAAAGCTTCTCAAAAACAGCCAAAATGCGCTAAATTCCGCCCAAATTCAACAAATTACATTGACTTATATGGGCCCAAAACGGCTGACAATAAAACGCCAAATGGACAATTTTTCCCGTTTTTAATAGTGTTGCACCGATACCGATACCAGTATCGGTGGATCGGCACTAAAATGGTGGTATCAGTATCGGCGAGTACCAACAAATAGGGCACCGATACCATTTACAGGTGCTTGTATGACACTTAAATAGCCTTGAAATTAGTTATTTCATAGAAGTATTTAAAAAGTATAACAAATTCTGCTGGATTCACTTTGTATTAGTCTTTTTCCTGTTTCACAAAGGTAGGCAGCAGCCTGACAAAGCCATGCAACTATTTTACATCCAAGTAGTATGCACTGCAGCCCTTCGCATTTCAAATAGGGTGGTATCGGTATGGTATCAGTGTCGGCCGATACTGCACAGCCAGGTATCGGGTATCGTATCGGGGCCAAAAAATGGTATCGTGCAACACTAGTTTTTACCCGCAGACGCCCATCCCAAGTCTGGCAACTCTGCCCAGTATCCCGCTTATCTACCGTTAGTGTCGGGTCGTTTTTCAGTCCATTATTGTCTGTTAAGTTGTTGAAACCATGGCAACCGCCCCAGAATGTAGTGATCAAGATGGACGCCTCGCTACAAATCTACAACAGGGGACGGGAGTGATGAGAGGAGAGGGCTCTTTATTGTTTATTGTTGTTGTTGTTGACCTCAAGTGTGAAGGGCAGGACGACTGTGGACACACACACACACACACACACACACACACACACACACACACACACACACACAGACACGCAGCATGCAGACTACATATGTATTTTGATGTTGTTGTTATTTATTGTTGTTGTTATTGTTGTTGTTGTTGTTGTTATTTATTGTTGATGTTGTTATTGTTGTTGTTGTTTTCAGGTGTGATGGGCAGGATGACTGTGGTGATGGGAGTGATGAGAGGGGTTGCCTAGCGACCGTGCCTCGCAAGCTGATAGCGGCGGCCGTGATTGGCTGTCTGGCTGTGAGCCTCCTATTGGTCATCGCACTGGCCTGCGCATGCCGACTACACACACTACGCAACACACACTACAGGTATACACACACACACACACACACACACACACACACACACACACACACACACACACACACACACACACACACACACAGCATGTCGACTACACACACTACGCAACACACACTACAGGTATTATACACACACACACACACCTATACATTATACACACACACACACACAGCATGCAGACTACACACACTACATAACACACACTACAGGTACAGACACACACATTACACGCACATTACACACACACACACATACTATGCACACACACACACACACACACACACACACACACAAACACTACAAGTAAACACACACAGCATGCAGACTACACACACTACAGGTATTATACACACACACACACCTATACATTATACATACACACTGGCCTGCGCATGCAGACTACACACACTACAGCAGTGTTTCCCAACCACTGTGCCGCGGCACACTAGTGTGCCGTGAGAGATCGTCAGGTGTGCCGTGGAAAATTCTTGGGGATTTTTTGTGTGTGAATTCATCGTTATTATCAGCAAATACAGTAATGCCTATGTCATTTTCTTGCAGGGCTGTAGTACTCAAGTACAGACTCAAGTCCGTTTTTTGTGGACTTGGACTTGTCTCGGACTCGGTATTGTTTGGACTCTGACTTGTCTTGGACTCGGAAAATTAATTAGGCTTTTGGACTTGCCCGGGTCTGTCATTAAATTTTGTTTAGAACACTGACCATCATAGATTCTAAAGTTGAGCTTCCATGGCACATCCATGGCATATAGGTTACCTTCCAAGGTTCACATTATAGACATTCATCCTTTTCATTGTTTAACACTGACCGACATGTGACTCGGACTTGACTTGGACTCGGTCTTGTCTCGGACTTGAACCTCTTTGGACTCGGACCCGTCTCGGACTTGATTAGTCTTGGACTTGTCTTGGACTCTACAAAGGTGGACTTGACTACAGCCCTGTTTTCTAGTAGCCTATTGTCTGCTGTTGATTGGCGTCCTAAGCATGAAATAATTCCTTATCACTAGGTGGCAGCAGGTAGCTAATTAAATTGATGTATCTTCAGTAGCCCTAACAAAAAACGTCCATCAGCTGCTAGTCAAAACAATCCTCCTGACGTGACTGATAGTTAACTTTGCTAGCGCTGTTTCTTCATTAATTAGGTCAGAAAACCAAAATCCTACCCTGAAACAGATTTGTGTTTTGCTTACAACCTTACTGAAAAGTTAAACGAGTGAGGTGGTGGCATGATTGAGCACACAACGTAGTTTGTTGGTCCGCGTGCTTTCTAGTCGAGTGTGAGGATGCAGAGACCCTTCAAGCCAGACTATCCAACTGCTGGTAAGCATAATTAGTCCGGTTTTAGGGAAAGGGGAAAGCGATTACCTCCTGTTACCTTGCGGGGAAGCTTGCACCTTTGTCACAAATACCCCAGGCACAATTTCCAATCAGTTTTTTATAATAATATGACCGTAATATCTTCCATTTGAAAACATCAGATTTTCGCATCGAGTTCATGAAGCGCTGTCAAACTGTCCGACTTCTTCTGTTCTGACCGACCTCGTCCTTTCGCAGCGCTGTGATTGTGGTCAAACAGCATTTTAGGGCGGGCCTTAGCCAAAGGTGAAAGACGCTTAGGTTTCACAATAAGATTAAGTGACTAAAATATACAGAGATTGATATTTGTACATATGCGTAATGTAACAGTGAAATATTTCCCAAATTTTGCTACTGTCAGAATAAGCATTAATTTCTGTATTCCTGCTAATAGAATGCTTTTGGACAGAATAACAATTTGTAAATTGTAGGCCTACTTTGAAGTTTATAGCTTCTTTAAGAAGTGAACATGTTAAGTGCACTTTTTATTTGAAAGGGGAAATCTAAAATATGATTAAAAAAACAATTTTGTGTTTATTTGATTGCTATTCAAGACACTTTGTAGCTGCCTATATTAACAATATAGTCACTCTGATCAGAGTATAATTTGTTTTCATTATTTCATAATTTTTGGTTGGTGGTGTGCCGTGAGATTTTTTTCAAGGGAAAAAGTGTGCCTTGGCACAAAAAAGGTTGGGAAACACTGCACTACGCAACACACACTACAGGTACAGACACACACCGACACAGCATGCCGACTACACACACTACGCAACACACACTACAGGTATTATACACACACACACACACACACACACACACACACACACACACACACACACACACACCTATACATTATACACACACACACACACAGCATGCAGACTACACACACTACATAACACACACTACAGGTATTATACACACACACACTGACACAGTATGCCGACTACACACACTATGCAACACACAATACAAGTACACACACACACACACACTATACACACACACACACACACACTATACACACACACACACACACACACACACAGCATGCAGACTACACACACATACACACACACTACACACACGCTCCCTCTAATGTGACTGTTTTCTTCTTCAGGGCGTTCGAGACCCAGATGACGCGTCTGGAGGCGGAGCTAGTCCAGAGGGAGGCCCCGCCCTCTTATGGTCAGCTGATCGCACAGGGACTCATCCCACCTGTAGAGGACTACCCAGCACACACACCTAACCAGGTACACACACACACACACACACACACACACACACACACACACACACACACACACACACACACACACACACACACACACACACACCCCTAACCAGGTACACACACACACACACACACACACACACACACACACACACACACACACACACACACACACACACACACACACACACACACACACCCCTAACCAGGTACACACACACACACACACACACACACACACACACACACACACACACACACCTAACCAGGTACACACACACACACACACACACACACACACACCTAACCAGGTACACACACACACACACACACACACACACACACACACACACACACACACACCTAACCAGGTACACACACACACACACACCTAACCAGGTACACACACACACACACACACACACACACACACACACACACACACACACACACAGGGCCTCATCCCACCTGTAGAGGACTACACTTACACCTAGCCAGGTACAGTACACACACACACACACACAGTGTAATAGGGACCCTGACACCCCATATCAGAAAATTGAAAACATTAGAATAAAAAGTTCAACCATATCTTCATGTAGCCATTACACCTGCATAATGTAACTTTCCTTTCTGAAATAACGGCCTCGACATCCAAACCCTTCCAAGAACGATGTCACAACTTAAATCACATACTTGCTGTCTTGACACACTGCCTAGGTTACTAGTTTGTTTTTAAGTGTTCTCAGCTATCTAGCATCTGAGCTCATACAGATTGTCAATGGCTCTATTTTATCTGTTTTATCAGGAGTTTTTCCACAAACTGCAGTCATAAAACCTTTTTTGAAAGGTACTGTGTGCTTAAAAACTATGGACCATTTCAAATCTTCCTTTCATAGGTAAGATTGTTGAGAGAGTAGTATTTAACCAGAGTAATGACTTCTTATATTTGAATGGTCATTCATTCAGGTTTTCGACAAAAACATAGTACTGAAACTGCTTTAATAAAGGTCTTAAACGACATACGACTGACAACGGGAAAACCACTGTCCTTGTATTACTTGATCTACAGTAAGTGCTGCATTTGAGGCAGTTGATCATAACATTCTAATGAATAGATTAGAACAGGGGTTCCCAACCTTTTCCAACTTGGGGCCCATTCGAAATTGTCAAAAATGTTCAGGGCCCACCTTTGACCTAATTAAGAATAAAACTCAAATAAATCCACAACACCACACACCAAAATATGATTATAATTTGTAGAAAATAGTTTCAAGGCCCACTTGGAACACCTTCAGGGCCCACCAGTGGTCCCCGGCCCATAGGTTAGGAATCACTGGATTAGAATCTATTGGACTCTCAGGATGTGCTCTTCAATGGTTCAACTCTTACTCAACATAAATTATCTTGTAGAGAGAAGAGTTCATCCAGGCACTCCAAAATAAGGTGTCCAAACGGGAAGTTACATTAAAAAGCCTTTAATGGTACTGGGCTGGGGTTACATTAAAAAGCCGACATGTTTCGACCTCACCAGGTCTTCATCAGGGCTAGGTTCAACATTGAGAAGAAAGGCCTCCCTTAAATAGTGACATCACCACATGTGACCCATTACGCACTACACACATTTGCGCACACCATAGAAAACAAAGAAAAAAATAATAGTCTGGGGTAATAAGTGATGCCACAGAAAAAAATGTCCAGAAGTACAAACAAGCATCACAAAAAACAAGTAAAATCAATATCCTCATTTAAACCAGGATAGCGCATGGCATCCAGTTGGTGTATCCAAAAAGTCTCCCTCTGATTAAGTCTTTTTAGCCTGTCCCCACCCCTCGGAAGAGGTTTGATATGTTCGACGCCCTGTATGCGCAGCAGAGAATCATTTTTACCATGGTATTCATTGATATGTTTCACCATGGGATAGTCAAAATTGCCCACTCTGATATCATAAATTATTTTGTTTCTATTGATACCTACTGTGTCTCTGACAAAAACACGGCAGTGTGTCGTCATCTTCGCCGCTCCTCTTCTAATGTGTGTGTGTGTGTGTGTGTGTGTGTGTGTCAGAAGTGTCAAAAGTAAAAGTAAAAAAAAGTAACCAGTAGACCTGTGTCTTACAATCAGCTAACTCTGCACTGATTGGATCAAGTTTGTGGTTGGTCCTGTGGTTAGGTTTTTAGTATTTTTCAGTAACAACACAGTCTATCTCATTAGGTACAGTGGAGTACATGATGTAACAGCTATGTGCTAGTGTTGTAATTACACCACAAAAGTACTTTTACTTTTACTTTTGACACCTCTGGTGTGTGTGTGTGTATGCGTGTGTGTGTCCTCAGGTGTGTATGTTGGCGTCTTTGTGCTCCGCAGTGTGTCGTCATCTTCGCCGCTTCTCTTCTAATGTGTGTGTGTGTGTGTGTGTGTGTGTGCGTATGCGTATGTGTGTGTGTGTGTGTGTCCTCAGGTGTGTGTGCTGTCTTCTCTGTGCTCCTCTTCTAATGTGTGTGTGTGTGTGTGTGTGTGTGTGTGTGTGTGTGTGTCCTCAGGTGTGTGTGCTGTCTTCTCTGCGCTCCGCTGTGTGTCGTCATCTTCGCCGCTCCTCTTCTAATGTGTGTGTGTGTGTGTGTGTGTGTGTGTGTCCTCAGGTGTGTGTGCTGTCGTCTCTGCGCTCAGCTGTGTGTCGTCATCTTCGCCGCTCCTCTTCTCGTCGCCGCCTGCGTCGCCTGTGGACACGCCTCCTGCGCAGAAGAACACGCCCACCCGGACGAGGACACACCCCTCTGCTGAGCAGGCCGCTGCACACCTCCAACAGCCACGCCTCCTTCCCCCTCACAAGCCCCTCCCCCTCCTCCAGTGCAGACATGCCATTGGACAATACTGCCTTCAGTACAACGTTGCTATTGGCCAATGTCCCCATTAGCCCGCCCTCCCCCTGCTCCAGCACAGCCCTGGGATTGGCTGCCCTACGCCGTGACAATACAGACAGGCTCCACCCACCAACCTCCCCCGTGTCATGTGACTCCCCCGTGTCACATGATTCTTGTGTGTCCCCTATTGGCGCTTCAATGGCCTCTTCAGACTGCTCTCCACTCACTCCACTAACACCAAATACTCCACTCACGCCAGAAACTCCCCTCTCTCCTCTCGTCTCCCCGGGAACACCAGCCTCCCCTCTCGTCTCCCCGGTAACACCAGCCTCTCCTCTCGTCTCCCCGGTAACACCAGCCTCTCCTCTCGTCTCCCCGGTAACACCAGCCTCCCCTCTCGTCTCTCCTCTCGTCTCTCCTCTCGTCTCCCCGGTAACACCAGCCTCCCCTCTCGTCTCTCCTCTCGTCTCTCCTCTCGTCTCTCCTGCGTCTCCTCTTGTGTGTCCCTCCTACTCCTCCTCCTCTGACTCCTCCCCATCCGCAGATGAGGCCGACGCCCCCTCGTCCAGGCGGAGCCCCAGGATTGGTCCTCTGCTGTTCAGGCACCGCCCCCCAGCCAGGAGGCGGGCGTTGGTATTGGCTGAGCAGCTAAGGGGCGTAGCCTTGGTTCGCTTCCCCTCTCGAGGCCACTCCCCACTCACCTCTCCGGACACACCCACTCCCACACTAGCCAATCAGGAGGCCGCGTGTCACAGACAGCAGAGGGGCGGGGCCAGGGGACCTGTGGTCTGCATGGAGATGGAGTCTCATTGGAGCAGAACCTCAGGGGGGCGGGACTCTACTGAGCTGCCAATCACATCCGGGGAGGACGAGGAAGGAATCTCACTGGTCACATGACCACCGATCTATCTCTCTATCTCACTTGATTGGACACCAGGGCTCCAGTCTATCCAGCTGAATCTGGATTTAAAGCATTTCAATTGCAGAACGTAACCGAGTGGCCGTTTCTGATCCCAAGTGGACGTGTCTGATATCAAGTGGGAATTTCTTAATATCGCCAATTCCAACTAGGAAATCTGTTTTTCAGTTGCAAAATCGAAATGAATGAAAATGATTCAAATCTGTTGAAATGTGCCAAGTCTATATCTATCTATCTATCTATCTATCTATCTATCTATCTATCTATCTATCTATCTATCTATCTATCTATCTATCTATTTCTCCCTCTACTCTTCTATCGTCTCTCTCCACATTTCTGTCCATCTCTCTGCCTCCTCTTCCACTATCTATCATTCTGTTACTCTACTCTGAGATCTGTTCTTCTCTGTCTTTCTCCTCCTCCATCTCTTCGTCTCTCTCTTCACTTCTCCCTCCATCTCTCTGTTTGAGAGACTGAACCCTCTGCTGCTGAGGACATTGGTTGCTATGGTGAAGCATTCAAACACTGGTTGCTATGGACTCAAACACTGGTTGCTATGGATAAGCATTCACACACGCGTTGCTACTGACACTGGTTGCTATGCTGCATAATCTAAACCCTGGTTACTGTGGTGCATCAGCGGAACAGTGTTTGCTATTCCGCAATCTAGAAGATGGAGTTTAGAATGCCCGGTGGGTTCCATAACACTGCTTTGAGGACCTCAGGACTAAACCAGATCATGTGACTTGACCATGTGACATGATCATGTGACCATATAACCTGTGCAGGAGCAGACATGTGGAACTCCTGAGTTGGGGCTCTCGCTCATCCAGAGGATTTGTACTACTACACCTTTATTTGGACTGGACTGTGAAGAATGTGACAGTAAACGAGTCCAGGACAGATTGGGGAATGACCTCGAACTGGACTCGAACCCGGATCTCCCTGGGTATTTCGTACAGCACCAGACTCGAACCCGCAATCCCTCGGCAGAGTTGTGTAAAGTAGAAGTAGAACTCTTACAGATGTAATTACAACACTAGTAGAAGTACTCTTACAGGTGTAATTACAACACTAGTAGAAGTACTCTTACAGGTGTAATTACAACACTAGTAGAAGTACTCTCACAGGTGTAATTACAACACTAGACAACACTAGTAGAAGTACTCTTACAGGTGTAATTACAACACTAGTAGAAGTACTCTCACAGGTGTAATTACAACACTAGTAGAAGTACTCTCACAGGTGTAATTACAACACTAGTAGAAGTACTCTAACAGGTGTAATTACAACACTAGACAACACTAGTAGAAGTACTCTCACAGGTGTATTTACAACACTAGTAGAAGTACTCTTACAGGTGTAATTACAACACTAGTAGTGTGATATTACCATGTTGAATGGATTCAAAGAGAGGGCCTGTGCCTTTCAAGGTGGCTTTAGTTGTGTGGTGGTGCGTTGGCTTGGAATATAGACTAATACAAAATCAGAAAGCCTGAAGCTCGCACTCAGTAAAAACTAAGAAGAGATGCCCATATAAAGTGGCTTTTTAATGATCTGACGCTTTTAATGATCAGACTTTTTCTGAACAGGGAAATAGGGGCGCTCCACCCTCATACTTCTGTGGGTGCGCCCTCATACTTAAAATATATATGTATATATATTTGAGCGCCCCTAATACATTTCTCAATCACGGTGGGGACACCCCCCTTCTCCCCCCCGCAACCTGCCATGATGCTCCCTCACGCCAAAAAATCCTAGAAAAAGCCCTGTGACTGTTTACAAAGTTGAAATCATGTAATACCATACCACTAGTGTTGTAATTAATTACATCTTTAACAGTGCTTCTACTTCTACTTTGCACAACTCTGCCCTGGGTATAGCCTACAGTGCGGCACCGGGCTCGAACCTGTGTCCCCCTGAGTGTATGGTACGGCCCCTTTGCCACCTGACCCACAGCACCCCCAACCCCCAGTGAGATGTGTGCTGCCAAAGGAGCTGCTGATATCTCCTGTTCATATCTCCTGTTCATATCTCCTGTTCAATGCAGTGTGTTTACTGTATGTGTGTAAGACATGATATAGTATGAGAGAGAGAGAGAGTAAGGCTGGGACATGTTTGCTGCAGGATAAGCATTGCTATGCACATTTCATGTCCATTTTGCCCGCGGTAGAGGCCCTGGGGAGTGCGCTGCAGTAAGCACCACGGTATGGTGCAATACTGTATTCACAGAACTGCGAGGGGCGATCTTCCAAACTTCCATGTTGAAGTCTTGGTAGAAAAAAATCAATGATGAAAAACATTAATGAGAGCTGTGTTGGCTATCTGCCCCCTACAGGATACCTCCAGTATCACGGGTAGCGCTCTGATAGCTCTTCTGCCCCCTGCAGGACACCTCCAGTATCACGGGTAGCGCTCTGATAGCTCTTTTGCCCCTTAGAGGACACCTCCAGTATCACGTGTAGCGCTCTGATAGCTCTTTTGCCCCCTACAGGCCACCTCCAGTATCACGGGTAGCGCTCTGATAGCTCTTCTGCCCCCTAGAGGATAACTCCAGTATCACGGGTAGTGCTCTGATAGCTCTTCTGCCCCCTAGAGGATACCTCCAGTATCACGGGTAGCGCTCTGATGGCTCTTCTGCCCCCTACAGGCCACCTCCAGTATCACGTGTAGCGCGGTGATAGCTCTTTTGCCCCCTAGAGGCCACCTCCAGTATCACGGGTAGCGCTCTGATAGCTCTTCTGCCCCCTAGAGGATACCTCCAGTATCACGGGTAGCGCTCTGATAGCTCTTCTGCCCCCTAGAGGACACCTCCAGTATCACGGGTAGCGCTCTGATAGCTCTTCTGCCCCCTAGAGGATAACTCCAGTATCACGGGTAGCGCTCTGATAGCTCTTCTGCCCCCTAGAGGACACCTCCAGTATCACGGGTAGCGCTCTGATAGCTCTTTTGCCCCTTAGAGGACACCTCCAGTATCACGTGTAGCGCTCTGATAGCTCTTTTGCCCCCTACAGGCCACCTCCAGTATCACGGGTAGCGCTCTGATAGCTCTTCTGCCCCCTAGAGGATAACTCCAGTATCACGGGTAGTGCTCTGATAGCTCTT
Source organism: Engraulis encrasicolus (assembly GCF_034702125.1). Classification (NCBI taxonomy): domain Eukaryota; kingdom Metazoa; phylum Chordata; class Actinopteri; order Clupeiformes; family Engraulidae; genus Engraulis; species Engraulis encrasicolus. The sequence goes on from NC_085879.1 coordinate 50,436,904, forward strand.
CTGCCCCCTGCAGGACACCTCCAGTATCACGGGTAGCGCTCTGATAGCTCTTCTGCCCCCTGCAGGACACCTCCAGTATCACGGGTAGCGCTCTGATAGCTCTTTTGCCCCCTAGAGGACACCTCCAGTATCACGTGTAGCGCTCTGATAGCTCTTCTGCCCCCTGCAGGACACCTCCAGTATCACGGGTAGCGCTCTGATAGCTCTTTTGCCCCCTAGAGGACACCTCCAGTATCATGCGTAGCGCTCTGATAGCTCTTTTGCTAGAATGTGCACTCTGGTACACGCTGGTGTCATAATTTACTGTAACTCACACAGCAGACATGTCCCTGGCCTGAGGTGTGTGTGTGTGTGTGTGTGTGTGTGTGTGTGTGTGTGTGTGTGTGTGTGTGTGTGTGTGTGTGTGTGTGAGAGAGAGCACACAGTGTAGAATGAGTGTGAGAGCGAGACAGCGTGTAAGGCGCGCATGCGTGCGTGAGTGTGTGTGTGTGTGTGTGTTTCTTTGTGTGTTGAATAAAGAGACTGAGACAGTATGTTTGTTTGTTTCCCTCGGTCATACCATTTATTTATTTCTGTATTTATTCATTTCTGTATGTCTTTATTTCTGTATTAATCTATTATTACTCTACTCGTTTACACGGCAACAGGAGGAGAGACGCGTAGCGAGCGTCGGGAATGGCACGGGGGAGGGGCTTAATCATCTGTACACTTATATACATATTATTATTATTCATCCCAATACACCCCCTACACACACACACACACACAAAGACAGACGTGCGCACGCACACACACAGACGGACGTGCATTCACACACACACACGGGCAGGAAAAGAGCATCACATAATGGCTCATGCAGACAGAAAGTGTGTGTGTGTGTGTGTGTGTGTGTGTGTGTGTGTGTGTGTGTGTGTGTGTGTGTGTGTGTGTGTGTGTGTGTGTGTGATGGTGCTAGGAAGGTGTGTGATGTGTTTAGAAGGTTGACACTCAAAAAAGGTATTCAACACCTGAGCGGCCCTGGAAGAGTGACACCTCCCTCAACCAATCAGAACGGAGGGTTGAGTAGCTGTGGCCACGGTCAGCCAATGAAATCTGAGGACTGGTGTTCGGAGCTAGATATGCGTGCAGGTTCATATATGGAAATGTTTTTGGTGTGTGTGTGTGTGTGTGTGTGTGTGTGTGTGTGTGTTGGGGTGTGTATTGGGGGGTTTTTGGTGTGTGTGTGTGTGTGTGTGTGTGTTGGGGTGTGTATTGGGGGGTTTTTGGGCCTGAATTGGCATCATTAGTTTCTTCGTCCCCCCACACGTGCCCCCACTAACGGAAACACACTATGACACAGACAATAAAACACATTAATTACATAAACAAATTATAATAATCTATCACTCCCAGCAAGTCTATCACCCCCGCGGGTAAGGACCCTACAGTGTACCACCATACAAAGGCAAAGTGCAGCAACTACATCTTTTGTTACAATTGAGTTAAAACTTTAGACTGACAAATGTCTTCATTACACCTCCTTTATCTTGTGACAAAGCCAAGTGTGTCCCGTTTCAGAGATGTTGCTATTGCTATCTTGCTATTTGCAGTAATTACAATATCCAACCAAATACCAATAGGTCTACTGAAGGTCTTCGTCTGTTTCAGTGTTGGTGTAGTTACCGCCATTTGCCTTTGGGGGGCAGTATAGTACCACTCTGTACCACAGTCTGTGCTAGGCCAATGTACAGTATAGTATCTCTACCCTGTTTAAAGTCTATTAGTCGCCCCTCAGTAACGGACACTAATAACCTGCTATAGGTTATTACGCACTACATCACCTATATGTCAACTCAATTATTTACTCCAGACCCAGGGGGGTCCACACCACAGATATAGCCGTCTATACAAGGCCACTCAGTATTCTAAACCCCCTCCCCCTTCCCCCAGTAACAGAAGCATATCCACCTTATTTTTTCACCCATCTTAAAGTTTTTCGTGCTACCACAGAATGTCTGGCCTGGTAGTTCCTTTTAGCCCTTCTGGAGGATTTAGCACTTGTAATTAGCCTGATAAACCTAAATGTGAGCCCGGAGTAATTTAGTCTGGTCCCGATGAAAGATACCTCCGAAGGTTGTTGATGAGAACAACCTGATGTTTTTTCAAACCGTGCCGGCGCTCTGACCAATCTGTGATCTTTGCCGTTGATGTGCTTCCCCAACGGTGTTGTGAGCTTCGTCGTCACTCCCTTAAAACCCCGCCCGCTTTGATTCAAAACAAATCTCTGCATTG